>NC_057809.1:156153743-156208033 GCF_018294505.1 Triticum aestivum
TGTGTGTTTTACCCACCTAGGCGGAAGTTATGTGCACAAAAGAGGAGAACGATTCGATGTGGCGTTAGTATTGAGGGTAATTAACTACATATGGAGACATAGAGACCTTGAACGTGCATGTGTGAGAGGTATACATGTATACGTGGGATGTGTGTGTGTGTGCGCGCGCATGATCGAGATAAAAGAAAGAAGACATAAGTCATAAGATCAACGACATGGGAGAGACGGATCGGTATGACAATATGCATGCATGTGAGAATGCATGGAAGAAGTCCCGACAATTGAGCATGTGTTTTTGTCTTTAAGAGATAGTGGTGTGGGCTGGAGCATGCATCTATGGCGAGCAGAGGGAGTGAGGCGCAACGATTGTGCAAAAGAGACCAACCTATAAATGCATATGTATGGAGAGACATATATAGTGTGGGTGATAGGAAGCAAGACTCCGTGCGAGAAAGAAATGTTGACGGAGAAACTACAGATAGATACAGAGATGGAGATGCTAGCTAGATGGACATCCGCTAGTTTGGGTGTTGGAGATGACCGTCGGGTGGTTCAAAGGGTGAAGTTATATATGTGTGTGAGAGGGCACTTGACTGCATGTAGAGAGAAACATATGTAGTGTGCGTGATAGGAATCAAGAGTGAGGGCAAGAAAGAAGGTTGATGGAGAAACAGATAAATAGAAAGATAAAGATGCTAGCTAGTGTGCGTTAGAGATAGGAGTCGAGTGGATCAGACGGCTGGGTTATGTGTGTGGGTGTGAGAGAGATAGAGAGAGGGTGCGTGTGAGTCACATACAAACAGATATCAGAGAGAAATGAGATCCAGAGAGACAGAGTTTTGTGTTTGCGAGAGAGAAAGATATTTCACAATGAGAGTGATAGTTAGAGAGACATACGAGGGAACACAATATATCTCTAGGGAGAGAGGGTGTGTGTCGGTGTCAAAACCGGCGGATCTCGGGTAGGGGGTCCCGAACTGTGCGTCTAGGCCGGATGGTAACAGGAGGCAAGGGACACGAAGTTTTACCCAGGTTCGGTCCCTCTCGATGGAGGTAAAACCCTACGTCCCGCTTGATTAATATTGATGATATGGGTAATACAAGAGTAGATCTACCACGAGATCGGAGAGGCTAAACCCTAGAAGCTAGCCTATGGTATGATTGTTGTTCTGTACGTTGTTGTACGGACTAAAACCCTCCGATTTATATAGACACCGAAGAGGGTTAGGGTTACACAAAGTCGGTTATAATGGTAGGAGATCTGCATATCCGTATCGCCAAGCTTGCCTTCCACGCCAAGGAAAGTCCTTTCCGGACAGGGGACGAAGTCTTCAATCTTGTATCTTCATAGTCCAGGAGTCTGGCTGAAGGTATAGTTTGGCCATCCGGACACCCCCTAATCCAGGACTCCCTCAGTAGCCCCTGAACCAGGCTTCAACGACTACGAGTCCGGCGCGCAGATTGTCTTCGGCATTGCAAGGCGGGTTCCTCCTCCAAGTACTTCATAGAAGATTTTGAACACAAAGATAGTGTCCGGCTCTGCAAAATAAGTTTCCACATATTGCCATAGAGAGAATAATATTTACACAAATCTAATCTGCTGACGTTTTCCGTAGTGTGACACACCATGGCCAAGCCTTTATTCGAATTGTTTTATTATCCCACCTCAGCGCGTCATGCGAGGCGGTTTCCTTGGCACGTCTTGTCAAAGCAGAGATCGTGTCCCCTTATTCTGGGATTCTCATCAATACGGGCGTGGGTAACCCAACCGCGCCATTGATTACGGCGCTTGGGGATAATCGAGTTTTACCAGGCTGGCGGGGACACATAGTTGCGGCCACCCATATAAGGGGATAAGGATCCACCTTTTCACCTACGCCTTCTTCCTCCTTTGCCTATCCATTCTTGCGCACTCGAGCTCTAGCGCCCAAGTCCACACTCCCCACCTCAACCTTCTCCAGCCATGTCCGGAGCTGGAGGCAAGTGGATGGTCTCCTCCGTCACGGAGGGACACATCAAAAAACTGAGGAAGGCTGGATACTTATCCAACGACATCGGGTACCGGCTTCCCGAAGAGGGGCAGCTCCTCCCCACCCCAAGGCCCCATGAGAGGGTAGTGTTCCTTCCCCACTTCCTCCGTGAACTGGGCTTTCCTATCCACCCATTCGTCCGGGGACTCATGTTCTACTACGGCCTGGATTTCCATGATCTGGCCCCAAACTTCATCCTCAACATCTCGGCATTTATCGTCGTGTGTGAGGCTTTCCTCTGCATCCGCCCCCATTTCGGCCTATGGCTCAAGACTTTCGATGTCAAGCCAAAGGTGGTGCGTGGCAACCAGGCGGAGTGCGGAGGTGCCATGGTGGGCAAGATGCCCAACGTCTTATGGCTCGAGGGCTCCTTTGTGGAGACCCTGAAGGGGTGGCAATCGGGGTGGTTTTACATCACCGAGCCGCGCGACCCTGAGTGGATCGCAGCCCCTGAGTTCCGGTCCGGACCCCCAACGCGGCTCACGTCCTGGAAAGAGACGGGCCTATCATGGGGCAGCAAAGGAGAGATGACTGGACTGCAAACGTGCATCCAAACCCTGGCGGACAAGCAGCTCAGGCTTGTCAACGTAGTCCAGGTTATGCTCATCCGCCGGATCCTCCTGTGTCGACAACGGGCCTTCAATCTATGGGAGTTCAACCCGGCACAGCACCGAACTCTGAGCAGGCTCTTCGACACGACGTATGAAGATGTCTGGAAGGTGCTTTCAAGGGCGCCGAGGCTCCCGCATCTGCTACTGAGGATGGCGGATTCAACGCGCAGCATCACGCTAGCGTGGTAAGTTGTTTGTACCTTTTACAGGGTATTAGTTTTTCATAGTTTAACTCTATGCGGGATCTAAGCTCCCTTACCTTTGACAGGTTTGGCAGGCGAAGTCTGGACAGATCGACTGTCCGGCTCCTTTGCCCGAAGACCCAACCGATGTCCGCTTGGCGAAGCTGCTGGTTCCGGCACCCTATGTGGTGCCGGAGAAGAAGGCCAAGAAGAAGGCCACGGGGACTCGAAAGAGTGCCCGACGCCCGGAGGTGTCGGATTCATCATCCGACGACTCCAAGACGCACTCCTCCCACGAAGACGAGGAGGAGGAAGAGACCTCTCCCCCTCCAGCGGGGGAAGGGAAGAAAAGGAAGGCCGCCCCAACTAGGGAGGCCGAAGGGTCCAAGAAGGGGAAAACCCTTCCTCCGGACTACTCCACCAACGCCGACGACGGCGAAGAGGAGTGGCCGCTCAGGGCCAAGCCCCTGGCAAAATCGTAAGTATCTGAATACCAGAGTAATTCATAGTATTCCTTTATTGCACAGCTTTCCCTTATGTCGAATATGATTATGCAGCCCACCCAAAGACCGGCTCGACGCGTCGTCGAGCGGTTCACTGGACTCGTAAGATGTGAATTCACTTCCGACGACTTCCTCCCCCCGCCCTACGGACGACACTGAAGTGTTGTCCCAACAGGTTCCAAGCCAGGAGGAGGTGGTCCTGGAGGCGCCGCAAGGCGACCTCCCGGACTCCAGGAGTGAAGGGGATAGAACCCCCAGGGCTCCAAGTCCGGCTCTAGGCCGGACACTGCTCCGGATCCTTCAAAGGTTCCAGAGTCCGACGGGCGACCTCCTTCCAAGAGGAGCAAGCCCTCCGTGCCGGTGACCCCCGTCCAACCGGAGGCGTCGGACAGTCTGTTGGAGGCGCTCAAAGGCGCCTCCATCGACGAGGAGCACCGCACCATTATGAGTGCGGTGGCCCAGAAGGTTCAGTCCGCCAAGAGCGGACTGACTGAAGCTTGTACTAGCCTTTTAACAGGCTTTGAGGTAAGTAAAGAATGTGTAAATAATATTACCGCATAGACAGTAGCCCCTGATGCTCCGTTTGGCGTTCGGGAAGAAAAGCCAAATAGAGGATCAAATAAAATTCGCAGGAGTCTAACAAAAAGGAGTCAATATGCGTATGCAGGCTTCTCTGCTGGCGTCCGCCGTACTGACTGCGGAAGTGGACACGCTAAAGCAGAACCTCGAGCAGTCCGAGCAAGAGCTTGGGCGTGCCAAGAAGCATCTCGAGGAGAAGGAAGGTAAGAAATACCTTGTTTTAAATATATATAAAAAAGTGCAATTGCAAAAAATGACAGGATCATCGTGGCTATTGTAGGGGCCACGTCTGAGGTGGCAACCCTTAAGCAAGCGCTGGTCGAGGTCGAGAAGAGGGCGGCCACGGAGTGCACCGAGCGGGAGAAGTATGAGGCCGAGGTTGGCAAGGTGTGGCAAGAGCTCCAGGCTCTCATGGTTAAACATGAGAGTTTGGAGCTTGACTCAAAGACGCGAGCGTCCGAGCTCGCGGTGGCTATTGAAAATGCCAAGTTTGCCAAGGCCGAATCCCAGAAGACCCTCCAGGAGTTGGATGAGGTGAAAAAGATAGCGGCGGGTAAGGCATTCTTTATGCAAAGCAAACACATAAACGTAAGTTATTTGTTACTTACCCGAATCCGGAGCTCTCCAGGAGCATTCGCAGATCTTCCCCGTAGCGTGTCCGATGCCGCCGCATTCTATCGAGCTGAGGAGGGCAGCTCGATGGAGAAGGTGTTCTGGTCTCAGTATGCTGAGGCCGGACACCCCGTGCCCCTGAGAGACCAGCTGAAGCAACTGGTTGAGCTCCACAAGGCGGCCGAACAGGCCATGAAGGGCCTCATAGTTCGGTTGTGGCCTGGAGAGGCTCTGCCTGGGAGCTATTTTGGGCTGGTGCGGCGGCTGGTGGGGGCCTGTCCAAGGCTCGAAGTCATCAAGCGCTCCGTCTGCATTGAAGGTGCCCGTAGGGCCCTTGCCCGTGCTAAGGTGCACTGGGGCAAGCTGGATGCTGAGAAGCTTGTGAAGGACGGGCCACCGCCGGGGAAGGAGCATCGCAAGACCGAGAATTATTATAAGGATGTTCTGAAGGGTGCCTGCCTTATGGCGGATGAGTGTTCCAGGGATGTAATTTTTGAGTAAAACTCACTCGTTTTGTCCTGTGCGCTGAAAACTTGTTCATATGCGCTAAGCAATGCTGTTGGAATTTAAAATATTACCTTCTGTGCGGCTGTTTATCAATTCTGAGAGATGGCGAGTCATCGACTTCTGCCCCTGTGCTGCTAGTGCTGGGGTGTTTGGGGATAAACCTGAGTGCTCTTTTTCCCATGTTTGGGTCCTTCGAGGGAGGCGCTCAGCAGAACGAACAAGGCAATCGGACTATAATGCTTGAACACTCTCACTTAGCCATAGAATTCTATAATTTTAAATTTCGGCGAAGCCCCTGGTATTCGGAAGACCAAGTTCGGGGCGCTATCCACGCCTTGGCCGGACAGAGCCGATTCCTCGCTCTAAGCGGCATAAGTCTTTAAGGACTCGAAGAACCTCTCGAACAGCGACCAGCTCTCGCTTCACCATGACAGTCAGTTTTAGCTTTCTCTACTGAGGTGCTCGACCCAGCTCAACTGGGGCACAATCGCAGTAGTTCTCCTAGTGCTACCTTAGCCGATATAGCGGAACATAAGGCACCAAAACATAGGAGCCGAGCAAACCTAACTATTGACCCAAGACATGATTCAGAGCCGATGCATATAATGCTATAAGTTCGGGGTGCCGCACTTGTTAAAGTGTTCGGACTTCTCACACCATATTGAGGGGTACAAAAGCCCCTGGCGTATTTTGGCCGTACCAAAGTGTACGGGTGCAACATGTCGTTAAGGAACATATATTTGTAAAGAAAAAGAGTAATGCAAAAATAGACAGAAGCTATGCATTGTTTATTAAAAAGGGGCTGCGATCAAAGCAGAACGATACAAATAATGCGATAAGCAAAAGGTTGGACTATTTAACATGTCCATTCCAGGGGCAGGCTGTGGAATGGTAAGCGAAACAGGTATACTGCTCATGATAGAGACCACCTGGGAGTTCCGTAATGCGGCATGGCTTGTCTGCTTCCCTGGTTCTTGCATCATTTGTGCGGAAATTGAACTGCCGAACATGCCTTCAGAAGAGCGGAGTCCTGAAAGTAAGAGAAAATTAAAAAATCGGCAGCCCCTGGTGCGGTTTAAGCTGTGTTTCGGGCGTGCCGTGATGGTGCCCCTTCCTCTGCACCCATGGTATTTCTAGAGCGTAGTTATGTACGCGAAGTACTGGTGTCGTATTTTTGCGAGGGCTGGGGTTGGGGCCGCATTGCTACGCCTACTCGGAATGTGCCAGGTGGTCTTGTTGTAGGTTACTCCGGGCGCGCTTGACGGTGTCCGAACGTTTAATGGCCGGACTGGAGAACTGCCTGGAGAGGCTGCTTTGTACTTCCGCAGCAAGGGCCACCGTGTGCTCCTCCGTTCGGAGAGAGCGTTCAGTGTTTCCATTGACCGTAATTACTCCTCGAGGGCCTGGCATCTTGAGCTTTAGGTATGCATAGTGCGGTACCGCATTGAACTTGGCAAATGCGGTTCGCTCGAGCAGTGCGTGATAGCCACTGCGGAATGGGACTATGTCGAAGATTAGCTCCTCGCTTCAGAAATTATCCGGAGATCCGAAGACCACTTCAAGTGTGACTGAGCCTGTACAGTTGGCCTCTACACCTGGTATTACGCCTTTAAAGGTCATTTTGGTGGGCTTAATCCATGAGGGATCTATGCCCATTTTCCGCACTGTATCCTGGTAAAGCAGGTTCAGGCTACTGCCACCGTCCATAAGGACTCTAGTGAGATGAAATCCGTCAATAATTGGGTCTAGAACCAATGCGGCGAATCCGCCATGACGGGTGCTAGTGGGATGGTCCCTTCGATCAAAGGTGATCGGGCAGGAGGACTGTCGGATTTCGGGTTCCGGCAGACCCTTGAGGTTCGAACACTGGGGTGCGCGTGGAGATTTCACCTTCTGCCTACCTGCGCCCCTCCGCCTCGCTAAGATCTAAGCTATTGAAAGAACAGCACAAGAGACACAGGGTTTATACTGGTTCGGGCCACCGTTGTGGTGTAATACCCTACTCCAGTGTGTGGTGTGGTGGATTGCCTCTTGGGCTGATGATGGTGAGCAATACAAGGAAGAACAGCCTCGCGAGGGTCTGTTCTTGGCTGGGGGGATGAACTGCTAGGAGGAGTTCAGTCACCCTTCTCCCTCTCTCTCTTCTCGATTCTCTCTCCGATTTTCATCCCTCTACCCTATGGGTGGCTAGTCCTATTTATAGGCAAAGGCCCTGGGCCTCTTCCGAAATATTGAGCGGGAAGGGCGCCAACAATTGGCCATTTTGAAGGGGAACATCTGGTACACTTATCCTGAGTAAAGTTGGTCCTCGCCTGCCAAAGGATCTGGTGGTGATGCTGGCTTGGGCTCCACAATGACTTCCTCCCTGCCGTTGGACTGTTCTTGGTCTCGTTACACCGAAACGGGTGCCTTTGCTTGATGCTCTCGCCTGCGCTTGCTCCCTTTGCACCAAAGAGGAAAGGAGGACACTGCGCGGGCTGGCGCCCGCCTGGCACCCTTGGTCATCATGGCTTGCGTCACGGGCACCTCGTGAGGTACCCCGCCTTGATCTCTCCGCCTCCTCGCGAGCCAGCCTGATGAGGCCGTGCCTGAGGAAGCTCCGTGTCGTCCACCCCGTGAGGCTTGGCCCCTCGCGAGGGTCTTGGGTCTGTGTTGATGAAGATGGGCCGTGCTGGGCCCCCCTTTGAGCCACACCGCAGGCCGCAGGTAGGCAAGTCTGGGGACCCCCATTCCCAGAACACCGACAAGGACCATGGGTTGAACTTTGGGGCGACTGGCTCTATCGCGTATACGTCCCTTAACGCGCGCTTCCGCTCCCTCTTGGGGATGTGGGTTGCGTATATCATGTTCACCGCCCTCACTTGTGGGGGAAAACCCTTCTGTCCACTATTGTTCGGCGGCCGGGGCTCCTCGTCGTCATCGCTATGCGGCTCCTTGTCTGTATTTTCGGCATTTAACTTGCCTGCCTGCTTGAACACCCAACAATCCCTGTTGGTGTGATTGGCCAGCTTTTCGGGGGTGCCATGTATCTGGCACAAGCAGTCGAGTATTAGGTCCAAACTGGACGGGCCCCTAGGATTTCTTTTGAATGGCTTTTTCCGTTAACCGGATTTATAGCCTCTGAATCCGGCATTAACTGCCGTATCCTCAGCATTGTCGCCGTTAGTGCGGCGCTTCTGCTTGTTGCAACACGACCTGCCACTACTGTCCCTGGTATCCGAATTACCAGGGTTCTTGGTCATATTGTTGCCACGAGCAAGCCAGCTGTCTTCTCCCGCACAAAAGCGGGTCATGAGTGTTGTGAGTGCTGCCATAGATTTCGGCTTTTCCTGTCCAAGGTGCCGGGCAAGCCACTCGTCACGGATATTGTGCTTGAAGGCTGCTAGGGCCTCAGCGTCCGGACAATTGACTATTTGATCTTTCTTTGTTAGGAATCGTGTCCAGAATTGCCTGGCCGATTCCTCTGGCTGCTGAATTACGTGGCTTAGGTCATCGGCGTCTGGTGGTCGCACATAAGTGCCCTGGAAATTGTCGAGCAATGCGGCTTCCAGGTCCTCCCAACAACCGATTGATCCTGCTGGCAAGCTGTTAAGCCAATGCCGAGCTGGTCCTTTAAGCTTGAGTGGGAGGTATTTGATGGCGTGGAGATCATCGCCGCGGGCCATGTGGATATGAAGGAGATAATCCTCGATCCAAACCGCAGGATCTGTTGTGCCATCATATGATTCGATGTTTACAGGTTTGAAACCCTCGGGGATTTTATGATCCATTACTTCGTCTCTGAAGCATAGTGGGTGTGCGGCGCCTCTGTACTGGGCTATATCACGACGTAGCTCCAATGAGCTTTGTCTACTGTGTTTGGCCCTACCGGATTTGTGTCCGGCGTGACGGTTACCGTCTCGAGTCATGGGGCACCCACGCGATCCGTAGATCAATCTTGTTTGCCTTGCCTTGTCCTGCAACATATCTCGCAGGTCTGGCGCATTTTCCCGTGCCTTGGTACGGGGTGCGGCTTGAGTGGAGGGCCGAGAGGCCTCTCTGTCGCGGCCACGAGGTGGCTGGTCGGCCGTGTCAAGTGCTGGTGATGTAGGTTTAAGTGCTTCCTCCTCTAATCGGGGTAGCAACCTGCGCTTTGGGTAGCTCTTGGAGGGGCGTTCGAGTTTATGCTCTTCGGCCGCAAGGACTTCAGTCCATCTGTCGACTAGCAAATCTTGATCAGCTCTAAGTTGTTGCTGTTTTTTCTTGAGGCTTCTTGCCGTGGCCATAAGCCTGCGTTGAAAACACTCTTGCTCGATGGGATCCTCTGGCATGACGAATTCGTCGTCGTCGAGGCTTGCCTCGTCTTCGGAGGGAGGCGTATAGTTATCGTCCTCGACCTCTCTGTCTGTCGCTCTCTCGTGAGGGCTGGCTTCTCCATCCTCCTGTGCTGAATCTTGCTGGAGGGGGTTTTCTTCGGCGCACTCCGGAGTATTATTATCTCCCATGCTGGAGTCACCGTATTTGCTTTGGCGGGATTTTGAGCGGCGCCGCTGATGCCGGCGCTTAGGCTGTTTCTTGGAGGGGTCATCCTCCGCTGTTCCGTCGCCGTCTCCTTCTTTTGGAGTGTCCACCATGTATATGTCATATGACGAGGTGGCTTTCCAGGGACCAATAGGCGCTAGTTCTTCATTGTCTCCTGCATCGGCGTCCATACCGTCGATGTCTTCGAAGTCGAAGTCGAGCATGTCGGTTAAATCATCGACAGTGGCTACAAAGTGGGTGGTGGGTGGGCTTTGAATTTATTCATCGTCCGTATCCCAACCTTGCTGACCGTAGTCCGGCCAGGGCTCTCCTGATAAAGAGAGAGACTTTAGTGTCTTCAGAATATCACTGAAAGGCGAGTGCTAAAAGATGTCCGCGGCAGTAAACTCCATGATTGGCGCCCAATCGGATTCGATCGGCAGGGGCGCGGAGGGTTCGGAGTCTGGAGAGGAGTCCAGCTCCTTGGAGTCACGAGTCTCGCGGAGTGCGGGGCTGGTGTTCGGCTCGATCGCCGTTGGGATCGCAGCCCCCGAGGCGGCATCCAACCACCCATCCTTGATCGGCGCAGTTGGCTCCGAATTAAGGGTCGAAGCCGATACGGGTGCGGCCTCCAGGGCACTGTTCGGCGGCAGAGCTAGATCATGCTCGTCGTGACAGTGCGGCGCGCTCGGCAGTGGCTCGAATCCGTTGAGGATCAAGTCCCCGCGGATGTTAGCCGCGTAGTTTAAACTTCCAAATCTGACCTGACGGCCAGGGGCATAGCTTTCGATCTGCTCCAGATGGCCAAGTGAATTGGCCCGCAGTGCGAAGCCACCGAAGACGAAGATCTATCCGGGGAGGAAGGTCTCACCCTGGACTGCATCGCTATTGATGATCGTAGGAGCCATCAAGCCTAATGGCGATGACACAGAGGAACTCTCAATGAAAGCACCAATGTCGGTGTCAAAACCGGCGGATCTCGGGTAGGGGGTCCCGAACTGTGCGTCTAGGCCGGATGGTAACAGGAGGCAAGGGACACGAAGTTTTACCCAGGTTCGGGCCCTCTCGATGGAGGTAAAACCCTACGTCCCGCTTGATTAATATTGATGATATGGGTAATACAAGAGTAGATCTACCACGAGATCGGAGAGGCTAAACCCTAGAAGCTAGCCTATGGTATGATTGTTGTTCTGTATGTTGTCCTACGGACTAAAACCCTCCGGTTTATATAGACACCGGAGAGGGTTAGGGTTACACAAAGTCGGTTATAATGGTAGGAGATCTGCATATCCGTATCACCAAGCTTGCTTTCCACGCCAAGGAAAGTCCTTTCCGGACACGGGACGAAGTCTTCAATCTTGTATCTTCATAGTCCAGGAGTCCGGCTGAAGGTATAGTTCGGCCATCCGGACACCCCCTAATCCAGGACTCCCTCAGTGTGTGTGACCGACATACAAGAGAACAATGGAGAAATATGAGACCCTGGGAGACAGAGTTTGTCTTTGTGTGTGAGAAAGAGATATTGATGAGGAAGGGTCGTAGGTTCTCATATCTAAGGAGCGAAAGACATCTCTGTATGAGGGGTGTGCGAGTGGCACACATGGGAATAGTAGAGAGAAATGAGACCCCGCGAGACAAAGTTTTGTGTTTGTGTGAGAGAAAGAGATTCGACATGGAGAATCATAGTTAGAGACACATAGCAGGGAGCGAGATATACTTAGAGAGAGATAGAGTGATGAAGGTCGAGGGAGAGAGTACCATCAGTGTGTTACGAAGATAAAAGATCATTGTCGACATACAGGTAACATGAGAGATACCTAAGAGACGATGAACGCACATAGGTCCAGAGAGATATTCCTATATAAGCATGAGTGATAGCTATATGAGAAGAATATCTGGATTAAAGGGGATTCAAATATTTAAACTGGAGATCACGACATCGATAATGTCATAACGCAAATTGGTGTATCAAACATGCATATTCATTTGAATTTGGGCACACGTGTAATGTTATATAGTTTATCAATATTGGTGATCCATAGATTCTTCAATTACAAATAATGCGTGGTTTATATGCAATTAATGTCTAAACGGGATTACACTATATGTTGTGTGTGTGAAACACATTATACATGTTTGAGAAGTAAAAAAACCCGCATGAAACACACATTAATTGGAGACAGTTAGCGAGGAATGCATACATTGGATTTCAACATAAAGTGGTTTCAAATATTTGAAAATCCAAATTGATGGATACAACCTTATGAATATGAGATTATGCCATTTGTAAACCATATTTATGTATAAATGGTGTTGTGCTTTTGAAAGTATATATAAAAAATGATGTATATAGAATGTAATTCCAATTGAAAATGGATCCTGCCCGAAAAAAATAGAATACAAACGTGATTCGAATTGAGTTGGCACGGTAAACGTGCACTCTGCAAAATTTGAACGAAGCGGGGAAAGTCGCAGTAACCGCCCGGAACCAAAATCTGCGAGATGGAAATCACTGCTGCCTATCCCTGCCACACAAAGCCTACATGCTGGATTTCTATAGGTTTCGATAGGGGTAGGTTTGTAATTTCACCCAAACGTGGCGTAACTGCCTCTCACCCGGATTCATACACGGTGGGCGCCAAAACATAGTGTGTCCTCAGCCGAAATCGACTCCCTCCCCGATTCATATTCATACATGGTGGGCGCCAAAAACAAACTCTCGTCGCAAATATTCGGTGTATGCGAGATTACTGTCTTATCCCCGACCGACTAGTGTTGCTGTGATGTAGTAGAAATTTGAAATGGGGGCTAAGTTTTTAAATTTCCTCGCATTTGAGACAAGCGCGCCCTGAATACATGGTCCCCCCTTCCTCTCTACCTCCCTTTTCCCCATTCGTACTCCGTGGGCGCCAAAACACCCTCTCCACCCCACCCTCCTCCGTCCGCTGCCATCCGCCACCCCATCCACCGCCGTCCAACTCCACCATGCCGGAGCTGATACCCCGACGCCTCCGTCCATTACAAGAGATCGACCTCTCTCATCCACGGCTTCGGACCGGGATCCTTGCATCCCGTCCTCTCGCTTCATCCCCGCCATCGTCCACCTTGCCGGCGCCGCTCCTACGACCGTCTCATCCACCGCGCCCCGCCGCCACCGTGTACCCTCCTAGATCTGCTTCCACGCCGCCGACAGCCATCGCTACCGCAGCACCGTCAAATTCTCAGCAGATGCCTACACGGCGCCGCACCAGAGGCGGTACTCTTTCGTATCTGCTCAACTTATTTATCGCAGCAAGAAAATAGATCGCCACTGCTTTACTCTGATTTCTTGTCTTAGTTGCGAAGTTGCCTTTATCCGGTTTGCACCTTCAGATCCGCCATGGCACGCTCAACACCATACTCGCAATGCTTATGGTTTTCCCCTTTTATATTCTACACTAGTTAAATCACAGTAGACTAAATTTTAAAATTGGGTTAATCGATTTTTCATAGCTCGCCAGAGTTCGCCGGTGCGACCGAAGGGGCTCGGGTGGTTGTGGGGCCTCGTCGAACGAAGAAAACTCGAGGCGGGTGGGGGTTGGGGTGGGGGTGGGGGTGGCGGAGGAACACAGGCGGTGGGGGCCGGTGGTCCGACCGGCGGCCCGTGCGGTGTTCTGTATGGGAAGAATCAGAGACGAGGAAGAAGAAGGGTTAGGAGGTGTAGGATCTTCATCCAACCGCCTGAAATGGTCAAGAGACGGCTAGGAGTTGCATTCTTAATGCGCTCCGGTTCATCATGTGTGGGCACTGCGCAACCAACATTTTATTATCCAAAATCTGCTTGCTCTTCTTTACCATGTTCCTCTTCCGTTCTTCTTTAATATGTACTCTCTCCGTTCCTAAATACAAGTCTTTGTATAGAATCCACCATGGACTACATATGGAGCAAAATGAGTGAATCTACACTCTAAAATGTACCTGGATACATCTGTATGTGATCCATAGTGGAAATCTCTACCAAGACTTATATTTTGGAATGGAGGGAGTATGATAGTAGTACAGTATGTTCCTTGTACTGAAGATGAGCAGGGACATTTGCAGTGTAGAGGTCTATACGGTCGGTTCTGATGGACACTTTGAGCCTCTTTGATTCATAGGATCTTGTAAACATAGGAATAGGATTTGTAGTGGCCTGCCCACTTGAATCCTATAAGAATAGCAAGGAAATGCAGGGAGCTGTGTCGCCTTTGACAGTTACATTGATATTAACAGTATTGCACCTTCACTTGAAGAGAGCTGGTATCCGAAGCCTTTCTAGCCGTACCGGCAATACTAGCACATATATTCCAGCAAGTTCCACTTTGCTGATTTTACTCTGATGCTTAAGGTTTTCCCATTATATCTACACTATGATCTGTGTAGCTGCTTTGTGTCGCACTACCAGCAGTAAACTCTTGAAGCTAAACACTGCAATGACTTACAAAATTGACACCAAGGCATTGAGTGCCATTCTGGATGCAATGAAACTCATACGCTCCCCACCTGTTGATTCTTGTTCAGAATATCATCCTAATGACTATTCTAACCTCGAGGAGTCAAAGGCAGATGGTCTGTCCTGTTCACCCATCAAGGTGCCTGTTCTAATTTGGCAATGTTTTATTGATTGCGGGTATCTTGCATATGTTGTCTTGCATTTCTTCTACTTTGTTGCACCGCCATCTGCTTAGGTTACTCATCATATATGTCGAGATGTCATGCCCATCCATTATCAATACATATTCCATCTGTCATCATACCATGTTTTCCCACTCAAATGCTGTTCTTGTGCATCAGACATCAAAAAGGAAGAGGGTGATTGCCGAACCTGAAGGAGCACCAGCAAAGTCCTTGAAAAACGTGGTGGTGCCAGAGAAATCAGACGACACCCCACTTATATTGGCTGTACAACCAGTGACACAAAACGTAGGACCGACTCCAGCAGACTGTACCCATACTTCATTGGCCACACCACTAGCCCCACCACACAGGACCTGCACTCCAGCAAAAGGTATACCAATTTCATTTGCCATAGCACTAGCTGTACCATAGAAAAATCCCACTCCTGCAAAAAGTACAGCAAGTCCACTGGCCGAAGACCTATCCCAACTGCAGAGACGGTCAATTCCTGCAGATTGGAAACCCATTCCATTTATTCCCAGTTTAAAAGACAATGCTTTCAATGTTGTTTGGGACTACGTGCATATATTCCCATCATGGGAAGATTATTGTGAAGACAAACACCATTTTCACATCTTCCTGTCCAACATACGTGTAAGTGCTATTATTCATGGTTATTATTTTCCTGTTTTCTGCTGATTGAACACATGAATGATTTACATTACATTGTTGTAACTAGGCGAGGGTCAATCTGGATAGTCATGACGAGCAAAGCTTGCTTGTGCTTTTCAAGGAAGCATTGCAGCAGTATCGGTGTTACCTGAGGAAATCACACTTTGATGGCAAGTCTATAAACGAATTCCTGGTGAAGTCTCCTGTGCTAAATTTAGAAGCCATTAACTGGAAAAACCTTGTTATGCACTGGTCTCGTTCCCAGGATGAGGTACTGTCTATGAAATCACATGACAATTTGAACTTGTACTTTTCCGCATGTGCCTTACGGATCTTTTTTGCAGGAAATCTGCTCGAAGAAGAATTCCGGTTTGACAAGAACGACAGGATATCTCAAATATGCTGCCCGCTGCTTTGCTCTTGTTAGTACGTGTTGTCCTGTATCACTGTACTTGCATACATACATGGTTCATTATGTGACAGCAGTATGCATGATATCTTGCTTATCAATTGTTTGCTCCAAATTATCTGATCTGTATGAATGGTTACCTTAGTGTAGAATATATCCAATGCCAATGTTTTTAGCTCTGCATTGTTCTTGTAAGTACATGCTGTCCTTTATCAGTGTACTTATAATGACAGGTTGTTGTTCATGTATCATCACTCTGCAACTTATTTTCCTTTGCCCTCCATTTTCTACACATCAAATCTATATTTACTCTTACCATAAGGCTGGTACTGAAGAAGTTTAGCTGTGCATTGCTCTTGGCTGTACCTTTTGCCTGTATCGCTGCACTTACATTTATAGCTACTTGGTTATGTAGCATCACTCTTCATCTTATCTTAAATATTCTCCATTTTTTTGTATATTATCACATCTATATTTACTCTTAACAAAATGTAGAATAAAGGCAATGCTTTTGAAGAAGATTCTGTGGTAAACTTCTTGAATTGCACCCCCCATCAGCATGGACAAGGCCTTTATAGAGCATGTCTTCACCAATAATGTAAGTTTGTCCATCTCAAGCCTTCAAACTTTGTTGTATATATTTGGTTAGGCATGACTGCAATAGCTGTTTATTTTTGGTGTTTGCATCAAATTTCTTGTTTAAAGTTTATTATATGTAGTTCATAAACAAAAGTTCGTCTTTTCTCAATTTAAGTTTTTAGTTGTACAACCAAGTTCCTTCTTCATACCATGTAAATTAAACTATACAAAGCAAGTGATCTTCTTTTGCACTGCATGTATGCTTCTGTTCTTCATCTGTAATCCAGTGGTGTGGTGAACCTACCCACTACAACACAATGTCATATTCTGCAATGTCTTAACTATGAAAAATGTCATATCATTCTACTATTATTTAAACCGTCTCTTTATTTGCCAACCTGAAATGGTATAAATTGATAGCACACTAACCATTGATACTTATGAGTTCTTGATCTGTAATCCAGTGGTGTCGTGAAGCTGCCAACTCCTTCACAATGTCATTTCCTGCCATGTCTTGACCTGAACAATACCATATTATGTTAATGCAAATTTAAATTGTGTCACTTTATTCGTCAGTAAGAAATGTGATGAATTGTCAGCACTGATACTTTTAAGTGCAAAACTTGTCATCTGTCTGCTTGGTTATCTTTCAGAGTGAGGAAGATATAAGTGTTGAACAAGCGCAGTCTCATCATCTTGCTCAGCTGCTTGCGCTGCAGCTCCCCAGCAGGGCTAACCTTTCTTGAACTCTATTGAAGTGCTGTCGGTTTTGTATATTATTTTGTCGGCGTGTTTATTTGCACTGGTGGCGATCTTTGATGCCCAGTGTATGTAATCTGCTGTCTGCTTGTGCTTTATTATCATAGTGGCGAACTTTGATGCCTAGTGGATGTAATATGCCATAATTTCTTTATTGTATAGTATAGGTTTTTTCTTATTCACGATGCTGCAGTTATTTTACTGTATATATATCCTGTCTTCGTAGTAAAGCGGCCAAACCGTAAAATTACGGTACATAATCGGGCCGTCATGCAATCCCGATGTAGGTTGGGCCTGAAACGTGCCGATCAGCTCACGGGCCGGCAGCAGCCCGAAATGAACCCCGGCCCATGATTGTGCGAATCAAATCACGGGCTTTTAATAGGCCGAAAAATTGTCTCGGTCCTTGTTTGGCCCAATCAGATATCGGCTGCGAGCAGGCCGGATGCAAACCGGGCCGTAGTTAGGCCCAACTATAGGACGAGCTTTTAACAGGCTGAAATTAATATAGGGCCGAAATGTTAAACAGGCCCTTAACAGGCCAAAATTAATATCAGGCCGAATTACTAAATGGGCCTTTAGCAAGTGGGCCCAAAAGCATAGTGTCCAGTTGACGGGTTGAATCTGATATGGGCCATAATTAGGCCCAAAACCTCTTAAAGGACCGGACCTGATCTGGGCCGTAATTTGGCCCAGAACGTGGTAGGCTTTTAACGGGCTGGATCTCATATGGGCCACTATTAGGCTCGGAGCGTGGTAGGCCATTAATAGACCGTATCAAATATGGGCCAACATTTGGCCCAAAACATGGCAGCCAGTTAACGGGCCGACCTACTAGGGTCCTTAAAATCTTATGGGCCTACAGCTGGGCCGGCCCATTAATGTCGGCGAAATCTCGTGGGCCTTTAGCTGGGCCGGCCCATTATGATCTGCAAGAATTTTGTGGGCCTTTACCTAGGTCGGCCTATTATGGCAGACAAAAATCTTGTGGGCCTGTACCTGGGCCGGCCCATTATGGCCCTCGAAATCTTTGGGACTTTAGCTGGGCCAGCCCATTATGGTCTGCAAAATCTCATGGGCCTTTAGTTGGGCTGGCCCATTATGGTCCGCAAAATCTTGTGGGCCTTTAGTTGGGCCGGCCCATTTAAACTTGTTGGGCCATGCCACGTGTCGACGTATCATAGGCGCCTTCTGTCCAGTGAGTGGATGACATCTGTCCCGACGATGAGCTGACACGTGTTTCCTCTAGCCAATGATGATTTTACACGTGGAAAACCCCCATTGGTCGGGGCTGTTAACGGGTTATCGGATCCAAAACCCGACCCGATAGCTTAACGGCATTCCGGTACGGTGGATGCCACATGTCGGTCACCCTTGACGAAAGCACTTCTGTGACGCGCGATTTATCGTCATGGAAGTGGACACTTCCATGATGATAATTTTGGTAATGTCATGGAACACTTCTACGATAGCAGAGGTATGACTATCTTGATTCTGTCATAAATTTGTCATGGATGTACATGCATGACAAAAAAGCGACCTACTGTGACAAACACGTATCATCACGGAAGTGTATTTTTTTGTAGTGTCTCCTCGTTCGGCGAGTTGATGGGACACATCAAAGCAATACTAGTACTAGTAGTAGTAGTCCATACTGCGTCCTTTCCGATTAATATGGCTTAATTTGAAACGAGAAAAATACACTGGCGGTCAACGTATGTAACAGTACGCTCTTTACGGTCACTATATATAGTTTTGCGGCGATCATGCAATCACTAGCTCATCGTAGAGCACCGTATTGCACCTACTGACTGGCCACATAGTCGACGTGGCACTTTGTTGACTGGTTAAATTGTCACCTGGTTTCTGGGTCCTACCTGTCAGTTGGCAGAGCAAAGAAATCAGTTAAACAAAACTTTACGCAGGCGCGACACGAGTCCAACCCTTGCGCGCGAACCGCCCTGGCTGTGTATGTGAGTGCATGCATGTGTCCTCCCTCGGTCTTCCAACAAAGAGTGTACTACATGATGTACATCTACACTTCCAATGTGTTTAGCCTTTAATCTAAATCGATATTGATTGACTAATGCACCAACTTGTGCTGTAGGTATAGGCTACATGTCTATCCTTAATTACAGCATGCAACGGCCTTCATTTAATCTTCTTATCTCAATGGTCGCATGCACACATAAGTCTGCTACTTTTAGGCATTAATTATGCCCTGGTCAATGTGTAAATCTCTAAATGTACAGTCTTTCACGGACGTAGGGAGTAGGTTGAGCACTTGAGCATGAGCGTGTGTGTTGCGTCGTGTGCTGTGTGCCACATGGGTGCGTGAGTGTTGCGTGCGTACATGTGTACGTGTGAGTGTTGCATGTTGCATGCATGCATGCATGCATGGGGCTTACTCCCTCCCATTGACATGTCCATTTGGCTATAGATTTCAACAAGTGACTAGGTACGGAGCAAAATGAGTGAAGTGAGCGTAGAGGCACAGGGATACTGTAGAAAGGAAGTCCTCGCGATCCATTTATTCCCCATCTCGGTCAAAGAGAACTATTCAACTAGTCTTCGCAGTGGAGTGACAATACACACAGCAGCAGATGGGACACGTAATTAATAAGCTGAACCAGCGTGTTTGTGCTACTAAATTAGTCAGTTATGTTTGGTAGTCTCAAGTCACTGAAAGCATGCACATCCCACATATCTTATTGGTTGATATGCCACAAAACAAAAACGAGAAGGGAGTTAATGTACGGTGCCTAAGTGTTTTGGGATTATTTGGTTTTCGTAAGGTGACTTACACACCTAGACGGAGGGAGTAGTAGAATTGAGATTGAATGCACTTTCTTCCCGTCTTCCACTCTTCTTCCTCCTCTCTTCTTCTTCCTCCTCTCTTCCCCATCGTCGGCCGCACACCATTTACCCCCGCTCGCTGCTCGCACGCCCGCGCCATCTTCCTTGGTAGCTCGCGCGTACCATATCCCCCCGCTCACTGCTCGGCCACACGAGGAGAAGCTTCTTCGCTCGCCTGCCCGAATCCACTTCCCCGCTGGCTCACAGGCACCGAAAACCCCAATGGCAGAACCGACTGACACGCAGAGCCGCGATTGGAATTCCCTCCCCGATGTTCTCTTGGAGCAGATCTGTAGTCATATGGACCTACTCAGCACCGTCTGTCTGGCCGCATGCTCGGTGTCTTTACCGTCTACTCGTCTGCAACCGGCCGGCTCTTTTCAAGACACCCTGCTTGCTGATGCCCGATCCTCGCAGGTGGCCTAGACACCGACTTGATGATCCTACGGAGGTTGCCGTGGTGCCCCTCGACATGCTACCACTACCCGTCCACCTGTCCTTCATGCGCGGCCACTACTGGGCGGGCATGAAGGCCAACTGGATCGTCCTCATCCACCACACCGGTAGTCCGTGGCGTCTCGTGGATATCTACACCCAGCGAGAGATCACCCTTCCATCGTTGGATACCGCCGCCATCGAGCCTCGCGGCCCACCGGACACTCCTACCTACTATGCACGAGACGTGTCAAGCTTTTGGATCGACCTCTGTTTGCAGAAAGTTGTAATCTGCGAAGTGCCCACACCATCAGAAGACTACATGGATTACAAGCTCATTGCCTTGTTCAACAAGGGATTAGTCTATTTGGAATCCGGTCGCCATACATGGTTATGGCTCATCATCAATCCTGTTGAGGAAACATTTCTGTCTGATGCTATAGTGCACGATGGCATCGTTTACGCGGTTGACGCACAGATTGGCTACCTATATTGGTGGAATCTATCGTCGTGTAATTGTTCTATCTCATCTCATCTTTACCTTATGAATACGACTGCCTGTTCATTTGTTACAAATTTAGAATGCATAGCATGTCTATAACCACATCATTGCTATATGTTCCTCTCATTTCCTAGATTTTTATGACCACACATGTTATTGTTAGAGTTCATATGAGAACAATTGGCATCTAATGATTGTTAGAATACATATTATGAGCATAACATCATGATTGCTATATGTTACTCTCGTTTACAAGATTTTTATAACAACGCATGTTATTGCTTAGAGTTGATATGAAAACAGTAGTAGTAAGTGCTATGGTAGAATATGAGTAGGCGCTGTCATAGTTGTTTTCCTCTCATTGTTACATGATGTTTGAACCATGACATATTGCTAGAATATTGTCACATCCTAGCTTCTAGTGCTGCCTAGTGTTTGCATCTTGCTTGCATCTTGTTTAAATTTTTGAAACTTGAATTGAGGAAATTTGGAAGCCTCAAATTATAATTCAAGAAGGGCAAAGAACCCTGGAAAATTGCATTCAATGCTTCTCAAAATGTTCTTATTAACTGTTTGATATTTTTGGCAAGGCATTTGCACCAATCCAAAAATAATGAACATTTGTAGGAATATTTTGTTCACTGAATTAAATCTTATTGTATTTGACTTTGGGCATTTAAATACTATAAATAATTTAAATGTTCAAATAATGTTGGAACTATTATTGGGCCACTGAAATAATTCAGCATGTGTCCATGAATATTTTCAGGATTTTAGGAAATGCCTTGGTATTTTTCCTAAGCTCAAAACAGAGGCAAATAATTAGAAAACAAAAACAAATTAGAAAACAGAAGAGAGGGAGAGCTTACCTGGCCTCACCTGTGCAGCCACCAGAGAGGCCAGCCCAGCACTGTAGAGGCCCAGCCCACAGGGGCATGACCGTCTTCTACCTCTGCCAGTAGGCAGAGGCGAACCAGAGCACGACGCCGGCTGCGCTAGCTCCTGCTTCGCGCTGGCGAGCTCTCCTCCCCCCCCCCACGCCCTCGAGACGCGACGCAGCTCCCTGGCCCACTCCCTCACTCTCCCCGTGCTCCTCCTCCCCCCTGTCTCTCTCACGCGCACACCCGAGCGTTGCCGTCGCCGCCGATCGCCGTAGCCGTGGCCACCGGCCACCGCACCCCCTGCCAACATGCCCATTGACTCCGCCGCGACGCCTCGCGCCTCCAAGCAGAAGAACGCAAGCTCGGACGGCCTTCTTCCCCGCCAACGCCACCGTCCTCGACCTCGGGTGCTGGTGATCTGCACCGTCGATTCGCCGGACCCCGTGCCTCCCCTGCCTTGCCAGCAGCACCAGCAGACTCGTGGTGAGCCCCGAGTCGTTTCCCCCTTCTTCCCTAGTCGCCTTTGACATCTAGGCCATAGCCCCGTGAGAGTGCAACTATCCCTGGGTGGTTTTGGTAATTCCTAACAACATATAGCTCACTGAGCTAACATTATTCCAAGATTAATATTTCGGGAAAAGCTCAATGAATGGCATGGCATGGATGAGGAAAGTGGATCCCTCAAAATTCTAAGGACAAAAAGTTTGGCTCAAGCTTGAAGCTCAAGACTCTACATTTTATATTTTAGTGATCCAAGATCACATTGAGTCTATAGGAAAAGCCAATACTATCAAGGAGGGATGAGGTGTTGCTTAATGGCTTGCTTGCTCAAAATGCTTAGTGATATGCTCCAAAACCCTCAACTACCTTCCCACATCCACATATGACCTAAACCAAAAGTCAAACTCGGCCCCACCGATTCTTTCTATCCGGCGGCACCGAGTTTCAAATGTCATAGCCACTGCCACAAACCCTAGGCAAATCGGTCTCACCGATAGGGATCTCGGTCTCACCGAGATGGGATTGTAATCTCTATGTTTCCCTTCGTAACGTTTCGGTCTTACCGAGATGAGGAATCGGTCCCACCAAGATTGCAATGTAAACTCTTTGTTTCCCTTTTGTAACACTTCGGTCTCACCGAGATGAGCGAATCGGTCCCAGCGAGTTTACCTGACCAAGTCTCTGGTTAGCTTATTACCAAAATCGGTCCCACCGAGTTTGTGTAATCGGTCACACCGAGATTACGTTATGCCCTAACCCTAACCATATCGGTCCTACCGAGTTGCATCTTAGTCCCACCGAAAATCCTAACGGTCACTAGGTTTGCTGAATCGGTCCGACCGAGTTTAACCATTCGGTCCCACCGAGTTTGGTAAATTGTGTGTAACGGTTAGATTCTGTGTGGAGGCTATATATACCCCTCCACCCACTCTTCATTCGTGGAGAGAGCCATCATAACATACCTACACTTCCAATACACATTTTCTGAGAGAGAACCACCTACACTTGTGTTGAGGTCAAGATATTCCATTCCAACCATATGAATCTTGATCTCTAGCATTCCCCAAGTTGCTTTCCACTCAAATCTTCTTTCCACCAAATCCAAATCCTGTGAGAGAGAGTTGCGTGTTGGGGGAGACTATCATTTGAAGCACAAGAGCAAGGAGTTCATCATCAACACACCATTTGTTACTTCTTGGAGAGTGGTGTCTCCTAGATTGGCTAGGTGTCACTTGGGAGCCTCCGACAAGATTGTGGAGTTGAACCAAGGAGTTTGTAAGGGCAAGGAGATCGCCTACTTCGTGAAGATCTAGCGCTAGTGAGGCAAGTCCTTCGTGGGTGTAATGCCCTCGATGCGGCTATATCTCCTACGTGTCGAAGCACGACTTAGAGGCATAACCGCATTGAAAGCAATGTCGCAAGTAAGGTAATCTTCACAACAACCCATGTAAATAGATAATAGGGGAAAAGGTACATAGTTGGCTTACACTCGCCACGTCACACAAATATATGAATAACATTACAATCATCCAATACACTCATGGTCCGACTATGGTACCAAAATAAAAGATCAACCCCAACGTGCGACATGGTCCCGATCACCCCAACTGGGCACCTCTACTAATCATCTGGGAAAGACACATAGTAACGGCGAGAGTCTTCGTCGAACTCCCACTTGAGCTCAAGCGCATCATTTGGAACGGAATCATCGGTCCCTGCATCTGGTTTTTTGAAGTAAACTGTGAGTCACGAGACTCAACAATCTCGCACCCTCGCGATCAAGACTATTTAAGCTTAAAGGGAAGGCAAGGTAATATGTGGAGCTGCAGCAAGCGACTAGCATATATGGTGGCTAACCTGTTCGCAAAAGAGAGCGAGAAGAGAAGGCAAAGCACGAACAAAGAACTATGATCAAGAAGTGATCCTATAACAACCTACGTCAAGCATTACTCCAACACCGTGTTCACTTCCCGGACTCCGCCGAGAAGAGACCATCACGGTTACACACACGGTTGATTCATTTTAATTAAGATAAGTTCCATGTTATCTACAACCGGACATTAACAAATTCCCATCTGCCCATAACCGTGGGCACGACTTTCGAAAGTTCAAATCCCTACAGGGGAGTCCCAACTTAATCCATCACAAGCTCTCACGGTCAACGAAGGATATTCCTTCTCCCAAGACATTCCGATCAGACTCGGTATCCTGGTTCTACAAGACATCCTCGACAATGGTAAAACAAGTCCAGCAACACCGCCCGAATGTGCCGACAAATCCCGATAGGAGCTGCACATATCTCGTTCTCAGGGCACACTCAGATGAGACATCCTACGAGTAAAACCAACCCTCAAGTTGCCCCGAGGTGGCCCCGCAGTCTACTCGGTCGGACCAACACTTAGAGGAGCACTGGCCCAGGGGGGTTTAAATAAAGATGACCCTTGGGCTCCGGAAACCCAAGGGAAAAAGAGGCTAGGTGGCAAATGGTAAAACCAAGGTTGGGCATTGCTGGAGGAGTTTTATTCAAGGCGAACTGTCAAGGGGTCCCCATTATCACCCAACCGCGTAAGGAACGCAAAATCCGGGAACATAACACCGATATGACGGAAACTAGGGCGGCAAAAGTGGAACAAAACACTAGGCAAAAGGCCGAGCCTTCCACCCTTTACCAAGTATATAGATGCATTAAGATAACAAGATAAATATGGTGATATCCCAACAATAAACAATGTTCCAACAAGGAACGATCTCCAATCTTCACCTGCAACTAGCAACGCTATAAGAGGGGCTGAGCAAAGCGGTAACATAGCCAATCAACAGTTTGCTAGGACATGGTGGGTTAGAGGTTTGACATGGCAATTTGAGAGGCATGATAAGCAAGTGGTAGGCATCGTATCATAGGCATAGCGAAAGAGCGAGCATCTAGCAAGCAAAGATAGAAGTGATTTCGAGGGTATGATCATCTTGCCTGCAAAGTTGTCAGAGTTGACTTGATCCTCGTAAGCAAACTCAACGGGCTCCTTGTTAGCGAACTCGTCTCCCCGCTCTACCCAAACAAGACAAACAAGCAAAAGGAACACAATCAACCACGTCCAATGCTCGAACAACATGATGCAAACTTGGTATGCTATGCGGGATGCGATATGTGATGCATATGCAAGATTTGATAAGGAATGATTGAACCTGGACTCAATTTGGAAATCCAAGAGTGCAACTGGAAAGGTGAGGTGATTTCAGATGAAATCGATATAAAGATCACGGGAATCGGATGCACGGTTTGGAAATGGCAAGCAAAACAAATCTGACACCGGTCTGCGATAAACAACAAGTAGCCATCTAAATGCATCAAGATAATTATGCTACAACACTCAATCATGACAAAAAAAGACATGGCACGGATCCACTCATGATGCTTGACAAAAGATGAACACTGAGCTACGGCCAATTCATCCATTAACAGGTTCAAACAAGCATGGCAAAAGTGCAAATGATAACAGGTTTCAGACTTAGTGAAATTAACACAAGTCTGGAATTTAACATCAGGTAGCACACTTTGGAGCATGAAAACTATATGCTAAAGGAACTTAACATGGTAAAGCAAGGCATGTAATAAAGCTACTCAAAGCACTTAACAAAAGTCCCTTAGTGACCTTGAGCCAAAAGGGATCAGAAAATACAATTGCAAGCATGCGAACATGGCAAAAACATAATCAGATTACAGACTTAGTGAAAAACTGGAGCATGCAAATCTGTTAACGAGTAGGCATGTTCACGAGCTCGATGCACTCACTACAGAGCATGGCATGACAAACTAAGCATACACCCATGAAGAATACATAGCATAGAAGCTATATGGCAAGAACAACAACATAGCATGCACGGATCAATAACAACATCCTCGGCAAAATCGCTAACAAGTCAACAATCTGTCAGAATTCACGAAATAGCAAAAGTAGAGCTCGATTGACTCAAGCTAGGGTGCTCCATAAATGCAAACAAAGACATGGATGGATAGAGCACCACAATGTTAATAAAACATCCTTACTGATCATCCTCAAAAGACGCACGGATCACTAGGAAACAACATGAACATATGGCATAATGACAAAATCAGGACAAGGACTTAGAGAAATTCTAAGTCCCTGAAAACATCATTAACGAATGCATTACTTTGCAAGCTTGTGCTAGTAACCACACATATCACAAAAATACATGGTAAGCACCTCTGTAAAGATGGCATGGCATATAACAAAACACATGAAGAGCTCAAGAGCATATCATGCATACATTAATCATGGCAAAAATGACAAATAGCTATTTGATGAAACAGATCTGACAATTTTATCACATAGCCGTCTTCCAACAGCATTTAGGGCATCAAGATGAGCTCAAATGAAAATGATGTAATGAGATGAAATGATGTATTCTCTGAGGCGAACATTTTGATATGCTACACGTGCAAATCGGAGCTACGGATGCGGAGATACGACATGATGAATATTGCAAAAAAATAAGGAAAGAGGGGGGAAAGTCAACCGAGGGGGCTAGGGTTCCAGATCGGATCTGGATCGCGTTCACTGTAGCGGATCGGGGTCGCCGGAACAGTGGCCGGAGCTGATGGCCGCGGTGGCCGGAGATGACGGAGATCGCCGACGGAGCTCGTCGGACGGCGAGGGAGAGGACGAAGATGGAGGCGGCGGCTCCCTGGCGTGGCGACCGAAGCCTCGGGGCGGCGCGGGCGCGCTTGGCAAGGTGAGGCGAAGCGGCAACCGGAGCGGCGCGGTCGTCGGCGATGGTGATGTGGTGGTGCTGGGCGGCTCGGGCGGCCAGAGATGGAGGAGAGGGGCGGCGCGAGCGTCGGGCGCCTCGGCCCGGATCGGCGGCGGGGAGGGCCGGAGATGGGCTCTCGGGCCCGCGGCGGTGAAGTGGGGCAACTGCGCCACGTGGCGGCCGGTGAGAGGCTGGCGGCGGTGGCGGACGTTGTCCGGCTCAGGCCGGACACGTCGGTGTGCGGAGGAGCGAAAAATTAGGGTTAGGGTAAGGAAAGATCCGAAATTTTTGGGGGAGGTCTAGTTTTTTAGGTAGAGGGAGCTAGGAAGCTCGAAATTAGGTGCGGTTTGCGGCCACGCGATGGTGATCGAACGCTCTAGATGATGGAAGGGTTTTTGGTGGGTTATGGGCCAAAATGGAAGGGTGTTGGGCTGCAACACACACGAGGCCTTCTCGGTCCCTCGGTTAACTGTTGGAGTATCAAACGAAGTCCAAATGGTACGAAACTTGACAGGCGGTCTACCGGTAGTAAACCAAGGCTGCTTGGCAAGTCTCAGTCCAATCCGGAAATGTTTAACCACCACACACGAAAAGAGGTAGAAAGGACCATCGGAGGTGATAGGAGCGCCGGAATGCAAAACGGACAACAGGGAAAATGCTCGGATGCATGAGACAAACACGTATGCAAATGCAATGCACATGATGACATGAAATGAGATGCATGACAAAGGCAACAACACACGGAGACAAAATCCCGAACCCGAGAAAATAAAATAACTTAGCGCCGGAAACGGCAAGAGTTGGGATACATATAAGGTAAATTACATCCGGGATGTTACAACACTCCACCACTATGAAAGGATCTCGTCCCGAGATCTAGGACTGGAAAAATGCCGGGCACTCAGAACGGAGGTGATCCTCGCGTTCCCAGGTGGCTTCACAGTCGGAATGGTGTGACCACTTGATTTTGAGGAATTTGATTGACTTATTGTGAGTCTTGCGTTCAGTCTCTTCAAGAATAGCAACTGGGTGCTCACGATAAGAGAGGTCTTCTTAGAGATCAATGTCTTCGAAGTTGACGGTGCGGTCAGGGGTCTTGAAGCACTTGCAGAGCTGAGAGACATGGAACACGTCGTGCACATTTGCAAAGTTTGAAGGAAGCTCGAGTTGATAGGCGAGATCACCTCTCTTGCTGACGATCTTGAAAGGACCCACGTATCTAGGGGCAAGATTCCCTTTGATACCGAAGCGACGAGTACCTTTCATTGGAGAGACGCGGAGGTAAACATGGTCTCCAATCTCGAAAGCCAAGTCACGATGCTTACTATCATAGTAGCTCTTCTGGCGCGATTGCGCTGCTTTGAGGTTATCACAAATGACTTTGCACATTTACTCTGCCTCTGTGATCAAGTCATTTCCAAGAAGTTGACGTTCACCGGTCTCTGACCAGTTAAGAGGAGTACGACACTTCCTGCCATAGAGAATTTCAAATGGGGCCTTGCCCGAACTTGCTTGAAAGCTGTTGTTGTAGGAGAACTCGGCATATGGAAGACAATCTTCCCACTTCATACTGAAGGAGATAACGCAAGCCCTGAGCATATCTTTGAGAATCTGATTGACACGCTCGACTTGACCGCTAGTTTGAGGATGAAAAGTTGTGCTGAAGCGGATGTTGGTGCCCATGGCCTTCTGAAAAGAATCCCAAAACTTGGAGGTAAAGATGCTGCCACGGTCTGAAGATATCAACTGTGGAATGCCATGCAGAGAGACAATCCGAGAGGTATAAAGCTCCGCCAATTGAGCTGCAGTGATAGACTCTTTGATAGGCAGAAAGTGAGCCACTTTAGTGAGTTTGTCGATGACAACAAATATAGCATCATTGCCACGCTTGGACTTTGTAAATCCCGTCACGAAGTCCATCTCAATGTGGTCAAACTTCCATTCTGGAATGGCAAGAGGTTGGAGGAGACCAGCTGGTCGTTGGTGTTCTGCCTTCACTCTTCTGCAGACATCACATTCATTCATGAACTAAGCAATCTCACGCTTCATTTGAGTCCACCAATAAGCCTGCTTGAGGTCCTGGTACATCTTCGTACACCCAGGGTGGATGGAGAGGAGTGAATTGTGAGCCTCATTCATAATGACTTTACGGAGGTCACCTTTAGGCACAACAATACGATCCTCGAAGAAGAGAGTATCCTTGTCATCAAGGCGATAGCATTTGTACTTGGGTTGACTCTTGGCAATCCCAATCTTCACCTTCTTCACCATAGCATCAAGAAGTTGAGCCTCGCAAATCTGATCTTCCAAAGTAGGAGAGACTTGAAGGTTGGCGAGGAAACCTTGAGGAACAACTTGCAAATTGAGTTTGCGGAAAGCTTCACAAAGCTCGGGTTGGTAAGGCTTGAGAATCATACTGTTGCAGTAAGCCTTCCTGCTCAAAGCGTCAGCAATTACATTGGCCTTGCCTGGAGTATATTCGATGCTCAGATTATACTCTTGAATCATTTCGACCCAACGAGTCTGCCTGAGGTTGAGATTAGGCTGAGTGAAGATGTACTTGAGACTCTTGTGGTCAGTGAAAATGTCCACTTTTCTTCCCAATAAGAGATGTCTCCAAGTCAAAAGAGCATGCACAACTGCCGCCAACTTGAGGTCATGAGTGGGGTAGTTCTTCTCGTTGGGCTTCAACTGGCGAGAGGTATAAGCCACAACTTTTTTCTCTTGCATCAACACTGCACCAAGACCTTGAAGAGAGGCATCGCAGAAGACCTCGAACGGTTTGGATTCATCAGGAGGAGTTAGAACTGGAGCAGTGACTAATTTCTCTTTCAGGGTGTTGAAAGCGATGTCACATTCAGGAGACCAAACGTACTTGACGTGCTTCTGGAGAAGGTTTGAGAGAGGCTTCGCGATCTTTGAAAAGTTCTCAACGAACCTTCGACGGTAGCTTGCGAGACCAAGGAAGCTGCGGAGTTGCTTCACGTTCTGAGGTGGTTCCCAATTCACAATTGCAGACACCTTCTCAGGATTCACCGCTATGCCCTTGGCAGAGATGATATGCCCAAGATAGAGAACCTCATCGAGCCAAAACTCGCACTTTGAAAACTTGGCGTAGAACTGATGTTCTCTGAGCTTATCGAGCACCAAACGCAAGTGCTTGGCATGATCTTCATTGTTCTTCGAAAAGACCAGAATGTCATCAAGGTAGACCAAGACGAAGTCATTTGTGTAAGGGTTGAAGATGAAGTTCATCATGCGAGAGAAAGTCGGCGGAGCGTTGACGAGGCCAAACGACATGACAGTGTATTCATATGAACCATAGCTTGTTCTGAAAGCCGTCTTGGGAATATCTTGCTCACGAATTCGAATCTGGTGATAGCCCATACGGAGATCAAGCTTGGAGAATACTTGAGCACCTTTGAGTTGTTCAAACAGCTCGTTGATGTTGGGAAGTGGGTACTTGTTCTTGATAGTCTTCTTGTTCAATGGACGGTAGTCAACACAAAGTCGGTCCGTTCCATCCTTGTTCTTCACAAAAAGAACTCCACAACCCCATGGAGAAGAACTAGGTCGGATGAGACCCATTCGCTCTTGAATATCGAGTTGCTTCTTCAGCTCCTTCAACTCTTTAGGTCCAAGCTTGTAAGGACGTTTGCAAACAGGTTCCGTGCCCGGCTCAAGATCGATGACGAATTCAACTGGCCGGTGCGGAGGCATTCTTGGAAGTTCTTCTGGAAAAACGTCTTGATATTCGCAAACGACTGGAATTTGAGAGATGGCATCCAGTTCACCCTTCTCATTGAGAGAAAACAGACGGATGGTATCATCCCGAGCGGCAAAGACAATTACATCCTCAGACGAATGAGTCAACTGAATCTGCCTGGCAGCACAATCAAGATGAGCCTTGTGCTTAGAAAGCCAATCCATTCCAAGAATAAGATCAATATCCGAGTTTCCAAGGACCACTGGAGAGGACAGAAACTTGTAGTCGCCCAATGTGATAGAGACATCGGGAGCAACCAAACTAGAAGTCAAAAGCTTGTCGGGAGAAACAACTTGCATGACTTTGGGCATAACCTCAGTATCAACATTGTGCTTTGATGCAAATGGGAATGACAAGAAAGAATGCGATGCACCAGTGTCAAAAAGAACTTTTGCAGGAACATCGTTAACAGGAAGGTTACCCATGATGACATCTGATGAGTCCTCTGCCTGAGCTGCATTCATCAAGTTGACCTAGGCGTGCTTGGGGTTATGCTTGACCACAACTGTACTTGCTGATCTCACAGGAGGAGGAGGAGGGAGACGCCTCTGATTGAAGCATTTGTTGGCATAGTGACCCTTCTGTTGGCACTTGTTGCACGTGACCTATGAAAGCAGACGGTGATACGGAGCACTCGATCTTGGAGCTTGAGATGAAGTCTTGTTCTGAAAGCCAGGGTTGGGTGGGTGGGAAGATCCACTGCCACCTTTGCTCTTCTGCTGATAAGGCTGACAGAACGGAGGAGGAGGAAGCCAATACTTCTGCTGCTTAGCCACTTGAGTTGAGGAAGAAGGAGTAGCATCTCTGACTCGCTTCTTGGAAGCATCGCACTTCAGTTGAGCAGTCTCTTGCTTCATTGCCATGTTGTAAAACTCATCGTACCTCTTGGGCTCAAAGAGAATGAGAGCTAGCTAGATTTCTTCTCTGAGACCACCCCTGAACTGGTATATCATGCTCTTCTCATCAGGGATGTCCTGCTTAGCAAAACGGGCGAGCTTCTGAAACATCTTGTTGTACTCATAGACAGACATAGAGCCTAGCTTCAGGTTGCGGAATTCCTCACTCTTGCTTTCAACCATGCTCTGAGGAATATGACGAGCTTTGAAGTCTTGACGGAATTCATCCCAGGTAATCACACGGCCTCCTCTAGAATCTTTGTACTGCTGAAACCATTCCGCAGCTTGGTCTTTGAGTTGGAAGGAAGCGAACTTGACAAAGTCCTCAGGCCTGACGTTACTGCACTTGAAATGCTTGCATAAGTCCACGAGCCAATCATCAGCGTCTGTTGCCTCAACACAATTGCTGAAGGTCTTTGGCTGGTTAGCAAGGAACTAGTTGAGTGTAGTAAAGTGATTCTGATTGTTGCCTTGGCCCTGGTTCCCTTGGTTGCGCTCTTGAAGAAGTTGTATGATCAGCTGCGTGTTTGCATTGGTAGCGGCCATCATAGCTTGCCATGCCTCCAGAGGTGGAGGTGGTGGTGGCGGATCAGGATTCGGAGTCGTGCGCGTTGGAGGAGCCATCCTGAAGAGGTTGACATCCATTAGCACATTGACAGACAAATGTTGAAGCTAAAACAAACGGGTTGAAATTGCAACATATAGTCTTCACACCCGAACAAAATGAACGAATGCATTCCAATAGAAATGGTCACATATCCATAAATTGAGAAGCCACTTAGAATTTAGGTAGAAGAATAAAACCAACAAGGTACGGAACAAGAACGAATACTCGGTAAGGATCACCCAATCTCAAACCAAATATCAGTGGAAGAAGAACTAGATCTACAAGAATTCCCACCCATGAAACTCCCGAACCTTTCTGGTTATGCAATCAGGTGTTGGGGATACAAGGGAAGCATAATATCTCACCCAAATCTAGCAAATCCTACATCCAGCTGTATCCATCCTTCATCACATAACCGAGAAAAACTACGGAAATTGTCTACCTCAACCTTCGAAAAGCATCCGTTATACGAGTTATGGCAATACTCCCGAACTCCCGCCCCAGTACTGGGTGGCGTCGAGGTTATCTCACCAACAACTGCATAAAAGAGATTTTCGATGTCGGCGAATCTAAACTCAGGTATTCCAGAACTGCAACGATAAAATTGTGACGACAACACCTCGGAGCTCAACTCCCCGGGACACTGCCATAACCCCTAAATGACAGGAGGCACCAAGAACAATGTTCTCGTCACAAATCGATCGGAACGATTCCAAGATACCCGCGTGATCCTATTTTTTTAGTGAAATTTGAGAAGAGAAGAGTCAAAACTCTACGTCAGGATGCCTTACTAGAGCGATGAAGGGATTGGGGAGTAAAAAGAAGTCCTACCTCTCCGATATATATAATCCTAAATGACTCAAAACATTTTTCTAGACTCAACAGCGTCAGTTATTTGATCAAGTAGGGGGGCTCCTAAGGTCGGGGAAGTCTCTGATTACCAACTTGTAACGCCCTCGATACGGCTATGTCTCCTACGTGTCGAAGCACGACTTAGAGGCATAACCGCATTGAAAGCAATGTCGCAAGGAAGGTAATCTTCACAACAACCCATGTAAATAGATAATAGGGGAAAAGGTACATAGTTGTCTTACACTCGCCATGTCACACAAATATATGAATAACATTACAATCATCCAATACACTCATGGTCCGACTACGGTACCAAAATAAAAGATCAACCCCAACATGCGACATGGTCCCGATCGCCCCAACTGGAGACCTCTACTGATCATCTGGGAAAGACACATAGTGGCGAGAGTCTTCGTCGAACTCCCACTTGAGCTCAAGCGCATCATTTGGAACGGAATCATCAATCCCTGTTCGCAAAAGAGAGCGAGAAGAGAAGGCAAAGCACGAACAAAGAACTATGATCAAGAAGTGATCCTATAACAACCTACCTCAAGCATTACTCCAACACCGTGTTCACTTCCTGGACTCCGCCGAGAAGACACCATCACGGTTACACACGCGGCTGATTCATTTTAATTAAGATAAGTTTCATGTTATCTACAACCGGACATTAACAAATTCCCATCTGCCCATAACCGCGAGCACGGCTTTCAAAATTTCAAATCCCTGGAGGGGAGTCCCAACTTAACCCATCACAAGCTCTCACGGTCAACGAAGGATATTCCTTCTCCCGAGACATTCCGATCAGACTCGGTATCCCGGTTCTACAAGACATCCTCGACAATGGTAAAACAAGTCCAGCAACACCACCCGAATGTGCCAACAAATCCCGATAGGAGCTGCACATATCTCGTTCTCAGGGCACACTCAGATGAGACATCCTACGAGTAAAACCAACCCTCAAGTTGCCCCGAGGTGGCCCCGCGGTCTACTCGGTCGGACCAACACTCAGAGGAGCACTGGCCCAGGGGGGTTTAAATAAAGATGACCCTTGGGCTCTGGAAACCCAAGGGAAAAAGAGGCTAGGTGGCAAATGGTAAAACCAAGGTTGGGCATTGCTGGAGGAGTTTTATTCAAGGCGAACTGTCAAGTGGTTCCCATTATCACCCAACCGTGCAAGGAACACAAAATCCGGGAACATAACAACGATATGACGGAAACTAGGGCGGCAAGAGTGGAACAAAACACTAGGCAAAAGGCCGAGCCTTCCACCCTTTACCAAGTATATAGATGCATTAAGATAACAAGATAAATATGGTGATATCCCAACAATAAACAATGTTCCAACAAGGAACGATCTCCAATCTTCACCTGCAACTAGCAACGCTATAAGAGGGGCTGAGCAAAGCGGTAACATAGCCAATCAACGGTTTGCTAGGACATGGTGGGTTAGAGGTTTGACATGGCAATTTGGGAGGCATGATAAGCAAGTGGTAGGCATCGTAGCATAGGCATAGCGAAAGAGCGAGCATCTAGCAAGCAAAGATAGAAGTGATTTCGAGGGTATGATCATCTTGCCTGTAAAGTTGTCAGAGTTGACTTGGTCCTTGTAAGCAAACTCAACGGGCTCCTCAGTAGTGAACTCGTCTCCCGGATCTACCCAAACAATACAAACAAGCAAAAGGAACACAATCAACCACGTGCAATGCTCGAACAACATGATGCAAACTTGGTATGCTATGCGGGATGCGATATGTGATGCATATGCAAGATTTGACAAGGAATGATTGAACCTGGCCTCAACTTGGAAATCCAAGAGTGCCACTAGAAAGGTGAGGTTATTTCGGTTGAAATCGATATAAAGATCACCGTAATCGGATGCACGGTTTGGAAATGACAAGCAAAACAAATATGACACCGGTCTGCGATAAACAGCAAGTAGCCATCTAAATGCATCAAGATAATTATGCTACAACACTCAATCATGACAACAAAATACATGGCAGGGATCCACTCATGATGCTTGACAAAAGATGAACACTGAGCTACGGCCAATTCATCCATTAACAGGTTCAAACAAGCATGGCAAAAGTGCAAATGATAACAAGTTTCAGACTTAGTGAAATTAACACAAGTCTGGAATTTAACATCAGGTAGCACACTTTGGAGCATGAAAACTATATGCTACAGGAACTTAACATGGCAAAGCAAGGCATGGCATGAAGCTACTCAAAGCACTTAACAAAAGTCTCTTAGTGACCTTGAGCCAAAAGGGATCAGAAAATACAATTGCAAGCATGCGAACATGGCAAAAACATAATCAGATTACAGATAATGAAAAACTGAAGCATGCAAATCTGTTAACGAGTAGGCATGTTCACGAGCTCGATGCACTCACTACAGAGCATGGCATGACAAACTAAGCATACACCCATGAAGAATACATAGCATAGAAGTTAGACATGCCAAGAAGAACAACATAGCATGCACGGATCAATAACAACATCCTCGGCAACATCGCTAACAAGTCAACAATATTCCAGGATTCACGAAATAGCAAAAGTAGAGCTCGATTGACTCAAGCTAGGGTGCTCCATAAATGCAAACAAAGACATGGATGGATAGAGCACCACAATGTTAACAAAACATCCTTACTGATCATGCTGAAAAGAGGCACGGATCACTCGGAAACAACATGAACATATGGCATAATGACAAAATCAGGACAAGGACTTAGAGAAATTCTAAGTCCCTGAAAACAGCATTAACGAATGCACTACTTTGCAAGCTTGTGCTAGTCACCACACATATCACAAAAATACATGGTAAGCACATCTACAAAGATGGCATGGCATATAACAAAACACATGTAGAGCTCAGGAGCATATCATGCACACATTAATCATGGCAAAAATGACAAATAGTTATTTGATGAAACAGATCTGACAATTTTATCACATAGCCCTGTTCCGACAGCATTTCGGGCATCAAGATGAGCTCAAATGAAAATGACGCAATGAGATGAAATGATGTACTCTCTGAGGCGAAAATTTTGATATGCTACGCGCAAATCGGAGCTACAGATGCGGAGATACGACATGATGAATATTGCAAAAAAATAAGGAGAGAGAGGGGAAAGTCAACCGAGGGGGGCTAGGGTTCCAGATCGGATCTGGATCGCATTAACTGTAGCGGATCGGGGTCGCCGGAACAGTGGCCGGAGCTGATGGCCGTGGTGGCCGAAGACGACGGAGATCGCCGGCGGAGCTCGTCGGATGGCGAGGGAGAGGACGGAGATGGAGGCGGCGGCTCCCTGGCGCGGCGACTGAAGCCTCGGGGCGGCGCGGGAGCGCTTGGCGAGGTGAGGCGGAGCGGCAACTGGAGCAACACGGTCGTCAGCAATGGCGACGCGGTGGCGCTGGGCGGCTCGGGCGGCCGGAGGTGGAGGAGAGGGGCGGCGCGGGCGTCGGGCGCCTCGGCCCGGATCAGTGGCGGGGAGGGCCGGAGATGGGCTCTCGGGCCAGCGGTGGTGAAGTGGGGCGACTGTGCCACGTGGCGGCCGGTGAGAGGCTGGCGGCGGTGGCGGACGTTGTCCGGCGCGGGCCGGACACTTCCGGTGCGCGGAGGAGCGAAAAATTAGGGTTAGGGTAAGGGAAGATCCGAAATTTTCGGGGGAGGTCTAGTTTTATAGGTAGAGGGAGCTAGGAAGCTCGAAATGAGGTGCGGTTTGCGGCCACGCGATCGTGATCGAACGCTCTAGATGATGGAAGGGTTTTTGGTGGGTTATGGGCCAAAGTGGAAGGGTGTTGGGCTGCAACACACACGAGGCCTTCTCGGTCCCTCGGTTAACCGTTGGAGTATCAAACGAAGTCCAAATGGTACGAAACTTGACAGGCGGTCTATCGATAGTAAACCAAGGCCGCTTGGCAAGTCTCGGTCCAATCCGGAAATGTTTAACCCCCACACACGAAAAGAGGTAGAAAGGACCACCGGAGGATATAGGAGCGCCGGAATGCAAAACGGACAACGGGGAAAATGCTCGGATGCATGAGACGAACACGTATGCAAATGCAATGCACATGATGACATGAAATGAGATGCATGACAAAGGCAACAACACACGGAGACAAAAACCCGAACCCGAGGAAATAAAATAACTTAGCGCCGGAAACGGCAAGAGTTGGGATACATATAAGGTAATTTACATCCGGGGTGTTACAGTGGGCGACGGCCATGATGGAATAGATAAGGTTGCTTCTTCGTGGACCCTTCGTGGGTGGAGCCCTCCGTGGACTCGCGCAACCGTTACCCTCTGTGGGTTGAAGTCTCCATCAACGTGGATGTACGATAGCACCACCTATCGGAACCATGACAAAAACATCCGTGTCTCCAACTGCGTTTGAATCCTCCAAACCCTTCCCTTTACATTCTTGCAAGTTGCATGCTTTACTTTTCGCTGCTCATATACTCTTTTGCATGCTTGCTTGAATTGTGTGGAGATTGCTTGACTTGTGCTAAGATAGCTAAAATCTGCCAAGAACTAAAATTGGGAAAAGGCTAGATTTTTATTTGGTCAAGTAGTCTAATCACCCCCCCTCTAGACATACTTTCGATTCTACACCCCGCCTTGGCTGAACTTCGGCCGCCGCCATGGCCGATGAGCTCGATGCTCCTGCGCTCTCCCGCTCGCCCCAGCACCACCAACATGCTCATGGCGTCCCCAGGAAGCGAATGCACCATGCCGTTTGCTCTAGCTCGCGCTTAAACCCCGCACCCGCTCGAGCCCGAGCTCGACCGCCGCTAAACCTCGTCGCCGACATCGTTTCCGACCACCCCGCGGCCTCCCGTCCGGTCCTTTGAATGCGGACGAGCGAGAGGACCTCCCTGGTGCCAGAAGCGCGACGAACTGCCGTCCCTAACGCGAGTCCGGCGAGCTCTCACTGTCGGTTTGGTCATCGCCGGCGTAGATCCGGTGATGCTGACGTGGCTCTAGCTTAATTAGGCCTAACCACTAATTAGCACTAACCTAATTGACCCTATGGGTCAATGACATGTGGGGCCCGGCCCCTAATTAACTTATTAGTTTACGTCTAATTAAACTAGTTTAGTCACTGTGAGACCGACATGCAGGACCCACGCATCAGGTTTGACCTGGCCGGGTCTGTTGACCTGCTGACATCATGCTAACGCAGTAAAGAATTTTCTGGATTTAAACTTATTTAGAAAATTCCAGAAATTGTTACAAACTTCAAAAAATCATATAAAATCAACCGTAGTCCGTAGCTCAGAATTAAATAAATTATATATGAAAAATTATCAGAAAAATCCAATCTATCCATCTGTACCATTTTCATGCATGTTAGAACAACTTAAGGCCACTGTTTAGGACAAATCAAATGAATGGTATTTAAATAACCACATGTGGAGTTTGAATTTGAACTTTGGGTTCAAACCAACTTCATTTAATTGTGTTGCTAGTTGCATTAGCTCAATCAACAACATATTGCCATGTCATTATCATGCATCATGTTGTGCATTGCATTGATTGTGTTCCTTCTCTATTGCCGGTGGTTGTCCCCTCTCGATAGACGTTGTACCGACGTTGTGATCGTTGACACTGATGAAGACCCAATGATATCTTCAGAAGTGCCAGGCAAGCAAAAACCCCTTGTTCATTCCAATACAATCCCACTCTCTCGCTCTTGCTCTCTTTTACTTCATTAGGACAACAATGATTCAACTATTACACGCTGAGGTAGTTGAACCCCTTTCCTATGCATGACCTGTCATTGCCACAATAAATAGATGAAACCCACTAGCATGAGTAGGAGTTGTTTGAGCCCTGATGTGCGTACTCATTCATGCTTGTTGTCATGCCTGCTACTGCTTAGAGTTGAGTCAGGTCTGATTCATCGGGAATGAATTGGAACGTGGTGAACATGTCCTACCATTGAGAGCTAAGTGTGTGAACACGATTTGGTAAAGGTAGCGGTGAGATGCCATGTAGGAGTACATGGTGGGTTGTCTCATTGCAGCCGTTCTCAGGAACTGAGTTCTGTGTTTGTGATCCATGAACAGTTACTACCACACATTGGGTTCCGATAACTCGGCCCCTCTTGGCTTATTAATCAACTCGATCTCTGTCCAGGAGTTGCAACTAGTTTCTGGTGTTTGTAGGTAGTGTTAGTAGTCTACCAAGTGGCACCCGGTACAGGTGGGCTTGGGACAGACTAGGCACAGTGGCACAGTGTACCAAGTGGCACCCGGATGGTGGGCTTGGGAATCCCGCACACATCGTTTGGGGCCGTGAGTGACACCCCGGCCGGATCTCCTTGCGGATGGAACCCGAATAGGCGATAAACCTGGATGAGAGACTTGGGTGGTTAGTCAGGTCGTGGACAACACCCTCGCCCGGCTTCCTCTTGAAGGTTGCCGAGGTACATGACGTGTGTACAGGGAGATAAGTGGCGAGAGCATGTGTGAAGAAACCGGATTATCACTATCTATTCGAATAGCCGGATTCCTCGGATATGGAAACTTGGACCCCTTGCATAGTTCATAGACAAGTGAAAGTGGATACTCTAAAATACGGAAGATAAGTGTGAGTGCTATATATGGCGTTCTCGCAGGGAGACGAGAGTGGATCCATAGTGGTGTATCGGTATGGTGAATTTGTGGACTCGTGTGTGCCACCTCAAAAGAGTTACTTGCAGTCGTAGTTTAGGTTAGCCACTGAGTCAAAGCTAGCTTGCTGCAGTTAAACTCCACCACCCCCTTTGTTGATACCGATGCATATGTAGTTAGTTCTGATGTAAGTCTTGCTGGGTACATTTGTACTCACGTTTGCCTATTTTATGTTTTGCAGAGAGACGTCAGTCTCGCTAGTAGTTTCGTGTGGACTTCGACGTTTAGCTTGAGACCTCAACTACGATCTTGTGCCCTCGACAGGATCTTGTAGATAGTCCGGCTTCTCAGCCTTTTTCATTTGTAGATGTCTGTACTCAGACATGTTAAGTTTCCGCGTGTGCTTTGACTTGTATGCTCTGAATGTTGGGTCATGAGACCAATGTTTGTAATATCTCGCTCCTCGGAGCCTAATGAATAAATACCTTGAGTCGTAGAGTTATGTTGTGATGCCATGTTGTATTTACACATATCGAGCATATTGTGTGTATGATTGAAATGCTTGGTATGTGTGGAATCCGACAACCTAGTTGTTCATCCTTGGTAGCCTCTCTTATGGGGAAATGTAGTCTTGTGCTTCCATGAGCCATAGTAGTCCGCTACAGCCCGGTTCACCGGAGTCCTGCTAGTCCAGCACTACTGCTCCGGAACACTTGACTGGCCGGCATGTGATTCACTTTGTTCCTATGCCTGTCCCTTTTGGGAAATGTCATGCGGTGACATCCGGAGTCCTGCCTAGCCTGCTACAGCCCGGGTTCCCGGAGTCCTGTTAGCCCAGTGCTACAGCCCGGATTCACACGCTGCTGACCGACATGCTCGATGTTGATTCATGTATGTCTGTCCCCGTAAGTTAGTGCCACTTTGGGTTGATGACTAGTCATGTTGGCCCGGGTTCTGTGTCATATGAATGCTAGCGACACTACCATATACGTGAGCCAAAAGGCGCAAACGGTCCCGGGCCATGGTAAGGCGACACCCGTGGGAATACCGTGCGTGAGGCCTCAAAGTGATATGAGGTGTTACAGGCTAGATCGATGTGACTTAGAATCAGGGTCCTGGCAGCTTTGGTATCAGAGCCTGACTGCCTATAGGATTACCTTGCCAGACTGGTCGAAGTTGTGTCTAGAAATGCTTTAGTTATACAAGGGAATTGATTGTGGAAGGGAACGTAAGGCTCTTTTTACTCCTTTTACCTTATGCCTTCTGATCTGAGTCAAACTTATCTTTTCTACGGGGTTAAGAACTAGACTTCTCATCTTTCTATCAGGATCACGTGTTACTAATTCGTAGACTTATAAGATTGATGGATTCAAGCCTCAGTTCAGTTCCTACTACTTCCATATATTCATAGCTGGCCTCAGAACCTTGATATTGTGATGTTGAGTGGTTATGCCACCATTTTGCAGGATGTCTCAAACCTTTTTGAGCATTTACAGCTGTTATGCTGTCCGAGTCATCCCAGGTTTCTAAATAGTCTGATGCACTTGCAAATCTTTCCTCCATGTTCCCGTTGTATTTTTGGGCCAGATTAAGCACACTAATCGGTGTGTTGAGGTACTCCGTTGCCTTGACATGTATGTTGGAGTTAGTATTATGACCCTAGGTGTCCTCGAGAACCACTCAGTAATTTAGCAATGCTTTTGTATCCCTAGTGTAATGATTCTGGCCATCATTCTCGAAAGCATCCCATGATGTTATTAGTTAGTAGGTATTCTACTCCTGTGTTCTTGACCCAAGAATCACTCTACTCACTTCCTGTTGATAGTGTTGCTAGTTCCTTTAGGATATTAGTAACCTTTGCGATAGTCCTCAAGGTCCGTGGTATTTCCTTCTTCCAAATACCATGAACTGCTTATGGCAGAAGTTCTTTTGAACCAAAAGATCACAACCAGGGTGCTCTTGAGGAGTACTCTATTCATATTGTGAGACTGCCAATTCTATCATTCTGCATGGGTTATCCGGAAGAAATATGTTGAACTCGTTTGACATACTAACCCATGAATCCACAACTCAGAAAAGTTATATGTTCCTTGAGTTGTTCTCTTTAGTTGTATTCTGACCCCCGTCTATCATTTGATAGTCAAGAGTATGCGTGCATTCGATGTCGATGCCTATTATTCTTGTGGTCTGTCAAGCTATTCTATTTCGGAATGACCGGGAGAAACAAACTCCAGTACCTTGTCCATTTCTAGGATTGGGTCAAAGCAATTGTACTTCGCAGATCAAAATGCCAATCCAGCTTTTGCTCTATTCTACCTTGAAGTGTTACCATCTTCATGTCAAGAATGTCATGAGAATTGCACCACCTCTTATGAATTCTTGACGGAGTGATACTTCTCGCCATCATTATTCATTCCTCGGTCCCGTGTTGTTGTAACCAGATTGCCGACAAGTGAATCGTGATGTGTGGAATCAATACTCCTAGCAACTTCGTTGCTTGGTAGTTAATGGACAATAATTTCATTCTTAGCATGTTGGTTATTGAATCATCATCCTAAGATTGATCGTGCTACCTAGTCCATATTTTGGTGCACTCTTCGATCAAAGAGTTAGAATTGTGTCAATTCCTTTCTTATTTGATCACATTATCTTGCCTCAAAAGCAAGATTGCTCCTGAGATCAATAACATATCGGTGGTTCATGATTTTCCGAATATCTTCTCGAAAGTATCATCAGGTTGTTCCCTGACTGTTTTGTTGAGCTCGTGATCAAGTTGGTTTATTGTAAACCACCATTTCTCCAAGAATCTATGTTGGATACTCCTGAGCTAGTTGGTTAAGCTAAACAATAACTTGGAGAGCTGGAAGGTAAAAGCTTGCCAGCTTAGTTCATCTCAAGGGATATATTTGCGTGTGTTGAAGATAGATGATATCTTCATCGATTGGTCCTTGTGATCAGTTGTTGGACCTATTGTCGTATCAAAACCTTGATTTGAGTATGGGCTATCATCAAATCAAATCAGAACCAACGATGTTCATAATGTTGTCTTACTCATGGTGGATCCCTCAAGCATACACCATTATATCTTTTGGGTATGACCAATGCTATCACTTGTTCACATAATTATGGAATTCCATCTCCATGGAAACCTGGATGAATTGTTGTTGAGCCCATCAGCAACACTGCTACCTTCTCCATGATTCGTGTTGAACATCCAGCTAGTATTGGAAACTTTATAAGCATTATCTTCATGTTTCGTTCATGAAGCATATGTTTGGATGAAAAAAAGTGACTACCTCTGATTCACGTGCATTTGGTGAAAGTTGCCGCCGTGAATTCAAGAAAGTTAGTTTTGCTTCCTCTGGAATCGTCCCAAGTCAGTCATGCACATGTGCGAAGTATTATGTGGTTTGGAGACTTGCAACCTTCATTCTGTATGTATCCCTAGCACACCAAGCCACTGATTGATTTGTTCGATGCGAAGAAGTTCCTTCTTAAGAATCATGACTTATGTAAGGACTACAATATCCTCGATGATGGTTCCCAACCTGAACTCGGTAGTGTTTTATTATAAGACTACTACGTGGTTATGCTTGTCTTGGACAGCATGTTCACAGGTATGTAGCAGAACCAGCTCATGTTTTGGAGCTTGCTATCATAGTTCATCTCCCAAGAATCTCGCAATGTCATCTCGTTGATTTTTGTTGCAAACTTTCATTTTGCTTTCTAGACTCGATGAGTCTGGAATATCCTGACACCAACTAGATCTGAATCTCAGGAAGATGTGATGGTTGGGACGTTTTCCCAAGAGCTATAATATTGGTCTCTCGGTAACCGGTAAAGTGGATAACGTGGCCAACACACCCAACCGGAAGACCTGTTATTGTAGTATCTTGTTCGAAGAAGTTGGCCACTTCCCCATAAGGATCTAGTAGAATTTATTCCAATAGTAGTTCCTTATGGATTTTTGTGTTCCCGAAGTCCGACCTTTTACTTGATGTCCTAGATACCAAACCATATCAATAACTGGGTTATGCTAGCACATCAAGGAGAACATTAGAAGCGGAGTGCTAAATGTCTCTCGGTCGATCATCCAGATTTTCATCCCTTGGCCTCGCTAAGGTGAAACGTGAGAAAGTGTTATCTTTCTTTGTATCTGCATCCTCCACCATTATTCATCATGGTAGTATGTTGTGTTGCCAGGATCCTTGACATGGATATTGGTAAAACATGTTGAATATGGAAATGCTCAAGCTCTTGAGAGCACGCGCAAGCAAAATCATCCCTTGCGTTGTCTTCAACAAAGTAGTCCACATCTTCCATTCTAGTCTGGGTATGCCATCCTTTCGAACTCCTTCAAACGATCGTTTGTGCATTTCCTTAGGCTGGTACAGAGAGTTTCAATGATCTCTGCATCAAAAGTAATTCTTTTTGCCACTTAAAGGAATAATTCTACGAGTCACCTCCTCCAACATGTCTCGTTAGGGAATCATGGCAACTCAACTCCTCGCTATGTTGACAACCGTTCACCACCTTCTTAAGTGTGGAATTGTTGCCTACCTAGTGAACCTTCGCCATCTGTTTATTCCATCCCTCTTGATGTATGTTTGTGTCTCAACTCGAGAGAGTTACTGTGTCTCATCCCGTGAGTTGATCGTGAATTGCTCGATCTTCGAGAAGATCGTTTCCTGTAGAATCTCTTTTTGTCGTCATCGAGTTGAATGAAGATTTCGAAAGCAAAGACGTCAAGGTCAAATATGAAGCAATGGATCATGAAGACTGTGTCAGCTCCGTGCCCCCTCCGTCTTCTTACCTCACGTCTTGAATCTCAGGACGAGATTCTTGTTTAGTGGGGGCGAGTTGTCACATCCTAGCTTCTGGTGCTGCCTAGTGTTTGCATCTTGCTTGCATCATGTTTAAATTTTTGAAACTTGAATTGAGGAAATTTGGAAGCCTCAAATTATAATTCAAGAAGGGCAAAGAACCCTGGAAAATTGCATTCAATGATTCTCAAAATGTTCTTATTAACTATTTGATATTTTTGGCAAGGCTTTTGCACCGATCCAAAAATAATGAACATTTGTAGGAATATTTTGGTCACTGAATTAAATCTTATTGTATTTGAATTTGGGCATTTAAATACTATAAATAATTTAAATGTTCAAATAATGTTGGAACTATTATTGGGCCACTGAAATAATTCAGCAAGTGTCCATGGATATTTTCAGGATTTTAGGAAATGCCTTGGTATTTTTCCTAAGCTCAAAACAGAGGTAAATAATTAGAAAACAAAAACAAATTAGAAAACAGAAGAGAGGGAGAGCTTACCTGGCCTCACCTGTGCAGCCACCAGAGAGGCCAGCCCAGCACTGTAGAGGCCCAGCCCACAGGGGCATGACCGTCTTCTACCTCTGCCAGTAGGCAGAGGCGAACCAGAGCACGACGCCGGCTGCGCCAGCTCCTACTTCGCGCTGGCGAGCTCTCCTCCCCCCACGCCCTCGAGACGCGACACAGCTCCCTGGCCCACTCCCTCACTCTTCCCGTGCTCCTCCTCCCCTCTGTCTCTCTCTCTCACGCGCACACCCAAGCGTTGCCGTCGCCGCCGATCGCCGTAGCCGTGGCCACCGGCCACCGCACCCCCTGCCGACATGCCCATCGACTCCGCCGCGACGCCTCGTGCCTCCAAGTAGAAGAACGCAAGCCCGGACGGCCTTCTTCCCGGCCAACACCGCCGTCCTCGACCTTGGGTGCCGGTGATCTGCGCCGTCGATTCGCTAGACCCCGTGCCTCCCCTGCCTTGCCAGCAGCACCAGCAGACTCGCGGTGAGCCCCCGAGTCGTTTCCCCCTTCTTCCCTGGTCGCGTTTGACCTCTAGGCCATAGCCCCGCCTTGGCCGAACTCCGGCCGCCTCCATGGCCGACGAGCTCGATGCTCCTGCGCTCTCCCGCTCGCCCCACCACCACCAACATGCTCATGGCGTCCCCGGGAAGCGAACGCACCGCACCGTTTGCTCTAGCTCGCGTTGTAACCCCGCACCCGCTCGAGCCCGAGCTTGGCCACCGCTAAACCTCGTCGTCGACATCATTTTCAGCCACCCCGCAGCCTCCCATCCGGTCCTTTGAATGCAGACGAGCGAGAGGACCTCCCTGGTGCCAGCAGCGCGACGAACTGCCGTCCATAACGCGAGTTCGGCGAGCTCTCGCCGTCGGTTTGGTCATCGCCGGCGTAGATCCGGCGATGCTGACATGGCTCTAGCTTAATTAGGCCTAACCACTAATTAGCACTAACCTAATTGACCCTATGGGTCAATGACATGTGGGGCCCGACCCCTAATTAACTTATTAGTTTATGTCTAATTAAACTGGTTTAGTCACTATGAGACCGACATGCAGGACCTACGCGTCAGGTTTGACCTGACCAGGTCTATTGACCTGCTGACATCATGCTGACGCAGTAAAGAATTTTTCGGATTTAAACTTATTCAGAAAATTCCAGAAATTGTTACAAACTTCAAAAAATCATATAAAATCAACCGTAGCTCAGAATTAAATAAATTATATATGAAAAATTATCAGAAAAATCCAATCTATCCATCTGTACCATTTTCATGCACGTTAGAACAACTTAAGGCCACTGTTTAGGACAAATCAAATGAATGATATTTAAATAACCACATGTGGAGTTTGAATTTGAACTTTGGGTTCAAACCAACTTCATTTAATTGTGTTGCTAGTTGCATTAGCTCAATCAACAACATATTGTCATGTCATTATCATGCATCATGTTGTGCATTGCATCGATTGTGCTCCTTCTCTATTACCGGTGGTTGTCCCCTCTCGATAGACGTTGTACCGACAATGTGATCATTGACACTGATGAAGACCCAATGATATCTTCAGAAGTGCCAGGAAGCAAAACCCCCTTGTTCATTCCGATACAATCCCACTCTCTCGCTCTTGCTCTCTTTTACTGCATTAGGACAACAATGATTCAACTGTTACATGCTGCGGTAGTTGAACCCCTTTCCTCTGCATGACCTGTCATTGCCACAGTAAATAGATGAAACCCACTAGCATGAGTAGGAGTTGTTTGAGCCCTGATGTGCCTACTCATTCATGCTTGTTGTCATGCCTGCTACTGCTTAGAGTTGAGTTAGGTCTGATTCATCGGGAATGAATTGGAACGTGGTGAACATGTCCTACCATTGAGAGCTAAGTGTGTGAACACGATTTGGTAAAGGTAGCGGTGAGAGGCCATGTAGGAGTACATGGTGGGTTGTCTCATTGCAGCCGTTCTCAGGAACTGAGTTCTGTGTTTGTGATCCATGAACAGTTACTACCACACATTGGGTTCCGGTAACTCGGCCCCTCTCGGCTTATTAATCAACTCGATCTCTGTCCAGGAGTTGCAACTAGTTTCTGGTGTTTGTAGGTAGTGTTAGTAGTCTACCAAGTGGCACCCGGTACAGGTGGGCTTGGGACAGACTAGGAACAGTGGCACGGTGTACCAAGTGGCACCCGGATGGTGGGCTTGGGAACCCTGCACACATTGTTTGGGGCCGTGAGCGACACCCCGGCCGGATCTCCTTGCGGATGGAACCCGAATAGGCGATAAACCTGAACGAGAGACTTGGGTGGTTAGTCAGGTCGTGGCCAACACCCTCGCCCGGCTTCCGCTTGAAGGTTGCCAAGGTACATGACGTGTACAGGGCGATAAGTGGCGAGAGCGTGTGTGAAGAAGTACAGCCCTACAGGGTTATCACTATCTATTCGAATAGCCGGATTCCTCGGATATGGAAACTTGGACCCCTTGCATAGTTCATAGACAAGTGAAAGTGGATACTCTAAAATATGCAAGATAAGTGTGAGTGCTATGGATGGCGTTCTCGTTGGGAGACTGGAGCGGATCCATAGTGGTGTATTGGTATGGTGAATTTGTGGACTCGTGTGCGCCACCTCAAAAGAGTTACTTGCAGTCGTAGTTTAGGTTAGCCACTGAGTCAAAGCTGGCTTGCTGCAGTTAAACTCCACCATCCCCTTTGTTGATACCGATGCATATGTAGTTAGTTCTGATGTAAGTCTTGCTGGGTACATTTGTACTCACGTTTGCCTATTTTATGTTTTGCAGAGAGACGTCAGTTTCGCTAGTAGTTTCGTGTGGACTTCGACGTTTAGCTTGATACCTCAGCTACGATCTTGTGCCCTCGACGAGATCTTGTAGATAGTCCGGCTTCTTAGCCTTTTTCATTTGTAGATGTCTGTACTCAGACATGTTAAGGTTCCGCATGTGCTTTGACTTGTATGCTCTGAATATTGGGTCATGAGACCAATGTTTGTAATATCTCGCTCCTCGGAGCCTAATGAATAAATACCTTGAGTCGTAGAGTTATGTTGTGATGCCATGTTGTATTTACACATATCAAGCATATTGTGTGTATGATTGAAGTGCTTGGTATGTGTGGAATCCGACAACCTAGTTGTTCATCCTTGGTAGCCTCTCTTATGGGGAAATGTAGTCTTGTGCTTCCATGAGCCATAGTAGTCCGCTACAGCCCGGTTCACCGGAGTCCTGCTAGCCCGGCACTACTGCTCCGGAACACTTGACTGTCTGGCATGTGATTTACTTTGTTCCTGTGTCTGTCTCTTTGGGGAAATGTCACGCAGTGACATCCGGAGTCCTGCCTAGCCTGCTACAGCCCGGGTTCCCGAAGTCCTGTTAGCCCAGTGCTATAGCCCGGATTCGCACGCTGCTTACCGACATGCTCGATGTTGATTCATGTATGCCTGTCCCCGTAAGTTAGTGTCACTTTGGGTTGACGACTAGTCATGTCGGCCCGGGTTCTGTGTCATATGGATGCTAGCGACACTATCATATACGTGAGCCAAAAGGCGCAAACGGTCCCGGGCCATGGTAAGGCGACATCCGTGGGAATACCGTGCGTGAGGCCACAAAGTGATATGAGGTGTTACAGGCTAGATCGATGTGACTTAGAATCGGGGTCCTGACAAATATGAAAGCCATTGGCTTATTTTTTTTAACTTGGGGTATGATTATGACCACGACATTGCAATTCTCTGTCTATGATATGTGTCACTGTTATAATAATCTTAATTCCACACATACTCTGAACATGATTGTTTATTTTTGTCCTTTTGGTCTCCAATTTGAATTGTTGCAGCAGACGCAAATGCGCTGGCCTTCATGATTCTAGGACCTGGAATCATACTAGCCGATGGGTGGTGGTTTATCGCTCGTTCAGATGACGGTGGTCATTTGATGCTCATTCGCACGTACCAAATTGACCAAACCATTACATAAAACCACATGTAGTACAATGCATGGGGTGTTCGTGACATTGATGGCTATGGCTGCTTCGTGTTCGAGAAAGATCCCAGCTCCGTTGGGCCAGGCGTATTCAACTGGAGGCGGGTTTACAGCCTCAGCAACCACTCCTTGTTCCTCGGGCTCAATTATCCGATCACCCAACCAATCATGGATCATATCACCGGCGATGATTACTGTGCTATGCAATTTCCATTCACGAGGGGGGCTGTGTTTACACATCATACCATGGGTTTCATGAATCACCATATCCAGAGATTCGTCGACACAGCTTGTTGCCAGATAATCTTCAGTGTGTGAAAGGCATCAAGCTTCCATGCGATGGATGGCTTTTGCAAACCCGACATGCGGCGATGTGGTTCATGCCAACAGCAAATATGCACAACTTGATTCGTGTTGATATCTAGACTGAGCCATGTATTCTGCTGATGTAGCACGACCCTCTTTTGTTGGATATTATGTACTGTTGTTAGTTTGAAGCACTCCTCTGGTTTGAAGGATAGATTCCTTCCTGGGATCAAGTGCATCCTAACTCACCTGCGTAGGATGTACTGATAATGATGATGGAGATGCTGTGCAGAAGCCATATATATCAGTTAGGCTTCAAGTGCGTACTTGTTAGTTAAACCTATGTATAAATTGTGACACTAAATACGACTAGTAAGTAGTACAGTAGCAGTACTAGTATACGTCGGTCAAATTATTCATCATGTCCACACATTGAATTGACGTGACAACACGCTGCGCGTGAGGTGACACAAGAATCTCGGCGGCGTGTTCGGGTATTCTGGACTTCTGATTTGGAGTACCACTTATCTGTCGAAATATTTCATCATTCACTTAAAACAATCGATTGATCATACATTGAGTACCATATAACTGGAGTTACCGATGCAAGTCGAAGAAGGATTGGCCCGTGCTGCCGCCTGGCGTCAAGTTCGATCCCACAGATCAGGAGCTGATCGAGCACCTTGAGGCCAAAGTGAGTGCTGACAGCGCGAGATTTCAGTCTCTCATCGATTTGTTCATACCAACCATCGACAGCGAGCACGACATATGTTACACCCAACCTGAGAAACTTCCAGGTAAGACACCGATCGCCGGTCTACTTGCACAAACATATTCATTTGTTTATAGCTCTATTTTTCTTTTTAGACGTAGACCTGGTGAAGCAATTACAATTTGACAGTTAATAAAAAGTGAAACAAGTGACTGCAACATGCCAAAGATGTTATGAAAATGCCAACTAGGTACACTAAAACCTGTATTCCACAATACTGCAGGTATCACACTGAGTGGCCTAAGAAAGCATTTCTTCCAGCGCAATTCCAGGGCGTTCAAAAGGGGCGCGTGGACGCGTCGCAAGATACAGTCGGAGTGCGGCATGCACGCGATGTGGCACAAGACTGGCAATACCTTGCTCGTGATGGTCAACGGCCGGCAGACGGGCAGCAGAAAAGGTTCTGGTGCTGCACACCAACAAGAACTTAGACTAGCAGAGGACCAACTAGGTGATGCACCAGTACCACCTCGGGGACCTGGAGCAAGAGAAGGAGCAGGAGCTGGTCCTCTGCAAGATTTTCTACCAGACGAACACTAGGGCCAGGAGTAAAAAGATTATAAGTTAGTTTGGTATTGGTAGTTGTACTACCTTGTCATCCGCAAGTTGGTATTGTTGTTAACGATCTTTTGGTATGAACTTGCATTTGCTTCCAACCATCATGCCGAGGGTCGACGTGGATATAAAGCTGAATCATTTGTTTCGAAACGAATTTTCAGGCACCTGATTTTTATTTGATGAGTAGCATAAGCACCCGCCGTTCGAATTCTTAGTTCTCCAATTTTTTCGAAACAAGTGCATGCACTTATTACCACGATAAAAAAACAATATCTGTGCTGCATCCTAGTTATCAGTCTGTACTTGCAGAATTCTCTCGTTTATTGAGCACGTATATTGTTTTTTCAGGTCGAGCAAGTTTCAACTTGGCTGTAGATTGCCCAGGGTTGTTTTGTTTTTAACAGGCGCAGCCCATCACGACAACGGGGCACAGCGGAAGAGTATTGTACGTGGAGAGGCTGACAGCTGGGTCCACGACAGCCGCAAGGAAGTGCCTCCTTATTACGCGCAAAATAATTATTCCTCCACCTGACAGCAGGGTCCCACCGGACGGGCCACCAGTATTTCGCGGAAAAAACGTTTCCCCCCTGACTGCTGGGACCCACCGGACGGGCCACCGTATTTCGCGAAAAAAACGTTTGCCCCTGACTTCTGGGACCCACCGGACGGACCACCGTATTTCATGAAAAGAACAGTCCCCCCGCTGTCATCTCGGACCCACCGGAAGTGCCTCCTTATTACGCACAGAAAAATGAATACTCCCCCTGCTAGCTGGGACCCAACCTGGTGGGAGGCTGACTTGTGGGCCTACTAAGTTGACGAGGATGGAGGGCTTTGTCAACTTAGTCAATATGAACGATTCTAGCTCCAGTGACCGTACGATGTCCATCCAACGGCCGTAGTGCTTCTTCAACCTCTGGTCTTCTTGCTCCAGCCACCCAAAGCTGCGCCGGTCGTGTCGCGTGCTCCTGCCTCTCGTGGCCGGCTATGATGCCGCGGAGTCCTCACCGCCCCCTACTACTCCCACCGCTGGCCCATACTATCCCTCTACTCACCCACACCCCTGTTATTCTGCGGCGACGACAGCCTCACGCCGCAGCCGAACCAGTGAACCCTCGTACTCCTCTCCGCGTGGGCATCCACTGCCGCGTCTTCCCCGGCTCCGCGTCGTCCCCTTCCTAGGCCTCGCCGTTGTCCACCGCCTTGGTGCTCTCGGCGCGGCGTGGTCAATGTGGTCAACGACCGACTTCCATCGGAAGAGTACTGTACGTGGAGAGGCTGACAGCTGGGTCCACGGCCACAGCCCAGTTTTTTTGTGATTTGCCAAGTAAGTCACTTTGTTAGGCCTGTTGGGCTGCAAATCTTTCAAGACGAGGAGAGCTTCATTCGGCTGGCCGAGAAAATGACCCATCGGTAATGAGAGATGGGTTGTACATTTTCAAAACACATCAAACCGGCAATTAGTTTTAAATATCTTTTTTTCATTTCGAGATTTTAAATTACATTAATTTTTATGCATGGAGAATTTGTTGGATTTTATATTGATATACATTTATTTTCAAAATCAGTTTGAATGTGAGTCGAAATTTCGGGATTAAAAACAGTTCGGACCGCATCGAAATATGCAAAATTTCATTAATTTTTTAACTATGGCCACAATATGGGCTATAATGCTAAAAAAAGAATATGGGCTCAAAAAAACCTTAAGAATTAGCAAATGCATTGTAAATTATTAGAAATAATGGCAGATGGGTTGTATGCTATTTTTCACAGATTTGAGGCTTTCCTAAAAAAGGTTGACGCACAAGCAATGACTGTTGGATGGCCATCGAACGGCCGTCGTGCTTCTTCAATCTCTGCTCTTCCTGCTCCAGCCGCTCAAACAAGTGCCGGCGGGACTGCCTGCTCCCTCCTCCCCGCGGCCGGCTGTGCTGCCGCGCAGGCCTCACCGCCCCACCATATTCCCATCGCTGGCCTAGCCATCCCTCTACTCACCCACACCTGCTGTTATTCTCCGGCGACGGCAGACGAACTAGTAAACCCTCGTACAGTCGTACTCCCCTCCGCGTGGGAAACAACTGCCGAGTCTTTCCTGCCTCCGTGTCGTTCCCTTCCTAGGTCTCGCCATCGTCCACCGCCCTGGTGCTCTCGGTGCGGCCTGGTCAACATGGTCAACGACCGACATGCATCTGAAGTGGACTTTACGTGAAGAGGCCGACATCTAGGTCCACGGCCGCACGCAAGGAAATGCCTCCTTATTACGCGCAAAATAATGATTCCTCCACCTGACATCAGGGACCCACCGAAAGGGCCTCTGTATTTTGCAAAAAAAAATGTTACCACCGCTGACAGCTCGGACCCACCAGCTATATCTTCGCACGCAAGGAAGTGCCTCCTTATTACGCTCAAAAAAATGAATACCCCCTTGCTAGCTGGGACCCACCTTGGTGGGAGGCTGACTTGTGGGCCTACTAAGTTGACGGGGACGGAGGGCTTTGTCAACTTAGTCAATATGCACGATTCTAGCTCCAATGACCGTACGATGTCCATCCAACGGCCGTAGTGCTTCTTCAACCTCTGGTCTTCTTGCTCCAGCCGCCCAAACCAGCGCCGGTCGTGCCTCGTGCTCCTGCCTCCCGTGGCCGGCTGTGATGCGGAGGAGGCCTCACCGCCCCCTACTACTCCCACCACTGGCCAGGCCATCCCTCTACTCACCCACACCCCATGTTATTCCGCGGCGATGGCAGCCTCACACCGCAGTGAACCAGTGAACCCTCGTACTCCTTTACGCGTGGGCATCCACTGCCGCGTCTTCCCTGACTCCGCGTCATCCCCTTCCTAGGCCTCGCTGTTGTCCACCGCCCTGGTGCTCTCGGCGTGGCGTGGTTAACGTGATCAAGGAACGACTTCCATCGGACGTGGACTGTACGTGGAGAGGCTGACAGATGGGTCCACGGCCGCAGCAAGGAAGTGCCTCCTTATTACTTGCAAAATAATTATTCCTCCACTTGACAACGGGACCCACCGGACGGGCCACCGTATTTCGTGAAAAACGTTTCCCCCTGACTGCTGGGACCCACCAGCTACATCTTCGCACGCAAGGAAGTGCATCCGGGCAAAAAAAAACAATTCGCCCCCTGACTGCTGGGACCGACCAGCTACATCTTCGCAGGCAAGGAAGTGCCTGACAGTCGGGACCCACCTGGTAGAAGCATACGTAGCGTTGTCATTCTGGTCGCCAACGTGTACGTACATATTGGTCGATGTAGAGGCGCGCACGTGTCGTAGTAGAGGCGCGCACGTGTCGTAGTAGAGGCGCGCACGTAGCATGTACACGTACGCACATTGGCCAGGGTGCAAGAAAGAAAATGCGGCCATGTATGTGTACATACGGGCGGGGTCTCGAACGCCTACTCACGCATACGTACGGCCAGGGCTCGTGTACATGGCTGGGTTGGAACGGAGAAACAACGTCGTCATCGTGTTCATGGGGAGGCAACGGAATGCGTCGTGTTCATGGGGAGGCAACGGAATGCGTCGTGTTCATCGGGAAGGCTTGGACGGAACAGGCGATGGAAACGAGGCCTAGCGTACCGCAGAACGGAGGAAACGGCCTTGTGTTCGACCGGCCATGTTCGAAACGGGATCCTGTTGATCGGGAGGGGTCTGGCATACCGCAAAACGGAGGAAACGGACCTCCTACGGTCGAAACGGGGGTCCTGTTGATCGGGAGGGGTGTGGCGTACCGCAAAACAGAGGAAACGGACTTGTGTTGGAGCGCTACGGTCGAAATGGGGGTCCTGTTCATCAGGAGGGGTGTGGCGTACCGCAAAACGGGACTCCACGGGATACTGTTCATCTTCACCATCGACCTCCTCCAGCCTCCACGGGCTCCTATTCATCCAGCCTCCACAGGCTCCTGTTCATCCAGCCTCCACCGCGCGCTACTCCACCAGCTACTGTTCAACCACCCCTCCACCGTCTACTATTCATCTAGCCCTCCACACCACGGGGTCCTGTTCAACCACCCCTCCACGGGCACCCCTCCACCGTCTACTGTTC
>NC_057809.1:156208368-156217646 GCF_018294505.1 Triticum aestivum
GGGGTCCTGTTCAACCACCCCTCCACCATCTACTGTTCATCCAACCCTCCACACCACGGGGTCCTGTTCATCCACCCCTCCACGGGCACCCCTCCACTATCTACTGTTCATCCAGCCCTCCACCACACCACGGGGTCCTGTTCATCCAGAGGCAACGCCACCGCTCACTGTTTATCCAAACCCCCCCGCAACGCTCACTGTTCATCCCATCGATCGGCTTCAGTTAGCAGCAGTAGCGAAGGAATCGCTTGATCGGGTTCAGTTAATAGCCATCGATCGATCACTCGGGTTCAGTAACGCGTAGCCTGCAGTGCAATCGCTCGGATTCAGTTAGAGCCCAACGCCTCGCTCGGGTTCAGTTAGAGCGAACGCCTCGGACACACGCGCGTACGTGTACGAGAGAAACGCGCATCGCTCGGCCCCCGACCTCCCACCGTAACCGGGAACTCCCCGAAATTTTCCTCCCCCTCGCTTCTACCACGGTTTTTTCCGTCATGGACGGCCCAAAGAATGTCATGCACCTGCGTCTCCGGCCCGCCCAGGACGAAAAACCCATTTTCTGTCATGATATTTTTGTCATAGAAGTAGGAGCCCACCACATCTATGATGATACCGGGTTTTGTCACAATTATCGTCATAGAAGTGTCATATGTATGACAGAAAAAAATTTGTTCGGCCCAAGATGTCACGGATGTGTCTTCTTTTTGTAGTGCTAGAAGGCGTCCTCATAATTCAGAGGGTGAAAATCTTGTTGAAAAAATTGATAAAAGTGGGTTTGGAGAGGTCAAAACTTTGACTAGTGATGTGCCCACTCTATTGGATTACAAAGACTTTAATTATGATAGTTGCCCTTTGATTGAATGTATTTCTTTGTTGCAATCCATGATAAATTCGCACAATGCCTATGAACAAAATAAAGCTTTTACTAAACATATTGTAGAAGCGATGATGAAAGCTTTAGAAGAAAAAATGGAATTAGAGATTTCAATTCCTAGAAAATTATATGATGAGTGGGGACCTACCATTAAAGTCAAGATTTAAAAATTATGAGTGCTTTGCTTTATGTGTTTTGGGTGCTAGTGTTTCCACAATTCCGAAATCTCTATGTGATGTGCTTGGTATTACCAATATTGAAGAATGTTCTCTAAATTTGCACTTGGCGGATTCTACTATTAAAAAGCCCTTGGTAAGAATTAATGATGTTCTTACTCTTGCAAATAGGAACTATGTTCCCATAGATTTTATTGTTCTTTATATTGATTGCAATCCGTCTTGTCCCATCATACTTGGTAGACCATTTTTACGAACTATAGGTGTTGTGATTAATATGAAAGAAGGAAATATTAAATTTCAATTTCCACTAAGAAAGGGTATGGAACACTTCCCTTGAACAAGAATTAAGCCACCATATGAATCAATCATGAGGGCAACCTATGGGGCAAAAACCAAAGATGACAATACTTGAATCTATGCATTATGCCTAGCCAGGGGCATAAAACGATAGCGCTTGTTGGGTGGAAACCCAATGAATAAAATTTATTTTTGCCTTTTCTTTCTGTTCTTGAGTGTTTGCACAATTATGCTATAGTTGTGATTGGGTTTTTATGTTTTAATTAGTGTTTGTGCCAAGTAGAGCCTTTGGGATCATGTTGGGTGATAATTGATTTGGTCTTGTTGAAAAACAGGAACTTTTGTGCCCAATAGAAGAATTGTTAAAAATCACTTAAGCTAGATAAAATTTTGAATGTTTTACACAATATTTATATACAAATTTACTACGTTGTCCTAATTTTCAGAATTTTTAGAGTTACATAATTATGGTTAGAGTTCAGATTACTACAGACTGTTCTGTTTTTGATAGATTCTGTTTTTGTTGCATTGTGTGCTTATTTTGATGAATTTATGGATTGTATTGGGAGGTGTAAGCCACGATAAAGTTAGAATATAGTAGGTATAATGCAATAATAAAATATGAATGGGTTTTCAACAGTACTTAAAGTGGTGATTTGCTTTATTATACTAACGGATCTCACGAAGGTTTTGTTAAGTTTTGTGTGATTGACATTTTCAAGTTTTGGGTGAGATCATGCTGGATGAAGGAATAAGGAATGAAAAGAGACTAAGCTTTGGGATGCCCATGGCACCCCAAGGTAATATTCAAGGATAACCAACCAACTAAGCTTGGGGATGCCCCGGAAGGCATCCCCTCTTTCTTCTAACAACCATTAGTAATTTTACTTGGACCTATATTTTTATTCGTCACATATCATGAGTTTTTCTTGGAGCGTCTTGTATTATATGAGTCTTTACTTGTTTTGCTTTTTAGTTTGTCGCAATCATCCTTGCTGGACACACCTATTTGAGTTCATTTTCAACTATGGATGGAACCGAGAAGTTATCTTGCAGTTTTATGCCACTCTATACATCTCAAGAAACTTGGATGATTGCAACACTTGGGTTCTCGAATGGATGATCGAGAACAAAAATATCACCTACACAACTGAACAATTTACTACGATGCTAAATTTCCCTCGCTTTGAATTTCATGAATCTCGTGAACACCGATTGCATTTCTGGGAGACAACTGGAGCTGAACTGCACCTTCTGATGAATCTAGAGATAGTTGGAGATGCATGCACCAAGGTCAATCCAAAGAATTTGACCTACGAGAACAAAGTCACTTTCCACATTCTATGCAACTCTGTCACACCGACCAACATGCCTGAATCCATTGGCGGGATTGTGGCAAATGCTCTTCAAGCTATTTCCGTCGGGCTTCGGTTTGATTTTCTCAAACTTTTCATTCAAAATTTGGCACACCCGGTTGATACCCCTCAAGCTTTGAAGCCGTATGCACCATGGGTATAGTATGAAATCGAGCAAATCATTGAGAATAAGTTCTTCCGTCCAAATGTGTAGAAAGCTTTCATTCTGCCTGTCTGCGACGCTCTTCGGATTGTCAAAGATATCGGCAAGGGCAAGGCACGAATTGATTTCGAAGGAACTGCTCTAGTGCATGGTAGTAGTAGGATTTGATGATTGATTGTGCTAGTTGTGGGTCCGAATGACCTATAGTGTTGGATAGGGTATGGATGACATGTTTGTACTATCGATTTAGTCGTCTGGAATCGTAAGTACTGATCTTAGTCGTTCAGTCCCATTAGTATCAATCTTAGTTGTCCACACTAACTGTATTAGTAGTTATGGGTTTGGACGACCCATGGTGCTATTAGTGGGATCAGGAAATCCATAGTGTTACTAGTAGGATTGGATGACCAATGGTGCTACTTTTGGGTCTGGAAGACTTGGGCCCACAAGTATGGGCAATATTGAAACTGCTTTCGTAGTTGCTGGAACTATGGGGAGCTTTTATACGACGCTAACTGCGGCAAACTGTCGGCTAGACGCACAGGAACTGCTCTAGTGCATGGTAGTAGTAGGATCCGATGATTAATTGTGCTAGTTGTGGGTCCGAATGACCTATAGTGTTGGATAGGGTATGGATGACATGTTTGTACTATCGATTTAGTCGTCTGGAATCGTAAGTACTGATCTTAGTCGTTCAGTCCCATTAGTATCAATCTTAGTTGTCCACACTAACTGTATTAGTAGTTATGGGTTTGGACGACCCATGGTGCTATTAGTGGGATCAGGAAATCCATAGTGTTACTAGTAGGATTGGATGACCAATGGTGCTACTTTTGGGTCTGGAAGACTTGGGCCCACAAGTATGGGCAATATTGAAACTGCTTTCGTAGTTGCTGGAACTATGGGGAGCTTTTATACGGCGCTAACTGCGGCAAACTGTCGGCTAGACGCACAAGAACCGCGGGTGCTATTTGGTAGGATCGAACTCACGATGTCGCTCTAACAAACCCGTGCTGCCAGCCACTACACCATATGCCTGATGGTGAAAGATACTAGCGCAAACTCATTTTAACTCTAACGTGATATTCACTCTAGTGCTGTAGCGTATGTATAATTCAAATGTGATGAACATATTTAAAAAAACACAAACAAAATTTTGGAAATGTGCACAAAATTTGAACTTCTAAAATAGCTTTTGAATTACAGGAGCAAAATTTACAATTTTGTCAAATTTGAAAATTTCTGAGCAATGTTTGCAAAAAAAGAACATTTTTTAAAAATTTTCAAACTGTAATTTTAAAACATGGCGATTTTTTTGAAATTGTGAAGAAAATGTTGAAAACAGGAACATTTTTTGCAATTCCTAAAACTTTTCTTAAACAGCAATATTTTTCTTAAATTTTGAAATCAATAATTTATTCTGAAATTGGTGAACATATTTTCAATACAAATTGCTTTATGAAATCATGAACAAATTTTGAAAATGAGAAATTTTTTGAAATCCCTGAACATTTTTTCAAACACGAACATATTTTGAAAACATGAACAAAAATTTGAAAACAAGAATTTTTTTTGAAACATGAACAATCTCTGAAATTATGAACAAAATTAAAAATCAAGAACATTTTTTCAAACACAAACATATTTGGAAATCATGAACAAAATTTTGAAAACAAGAACAATTTTTAAAACATGAACAATTTTTGAAATTGTGATTTTTTTAGAAATCAAGGATATTTTTTGAAATTCCTGGACATTTTTCGGAACATGGACATTTTTAAAAAATTGTGAACAAAATTTTGAACACGTGAACATTTTTAAAATTTGAAACAAATATTTGAAAATGTCTAACGAAAAATAGGAAAAGGAAAAAAGAGAAACGAAAAAGAAAAGAAAACAGGAACAGAAAAAGGAAAAAAATAGAAACAAAGAGAAAAATAGAATGACCGGTCCAAGAACCTTCTAGAGGGTTCCCAAAACCGATAAAAATCGCTAGGACACCTCTAGAAGATTCCTAAAACTGAAACCTTCTACCTACTACAGATGGGCCGGCCCAATTGCTCGCTCGCTTGCCCTGTCTATGATATCGCTCGACAGTTTGATGCAAAATGCGTCAAATAGGAATTTCCGGAACTATGTGGTATGGGTCAACAACGACCCCAATCGAATTATTTGGGCCTACTCGTTATCAGTGGGACTAGGGATACTTTGAGCAAGAAATACATCGAAGAGCTCTTGGTCGTCCGGGCCCATAAGTACTAACATTAGTCCTTCGGCCCCACAAGTATCTATCTTAGTCGTTCGGCCCCATAAGTATCTATCTTAGTCATCTAGACTACCCATATTAGTAGTTGTGGGTTCCGACTACCTATAGTGTTAGCAGTGGGATCATGCAACCCATAGTGTTGCTAGTAGGATCAGACGACTCATGGTGCTAGTTGTGGGGTCCGGATGATCCATAGTGCTTGTTGTGGTCCGGAAGACCGGTAGCGGTAGTTGTGTCAGGACTACCTATAGAGGATGGCCCACAACTATGGACCGTACTCGTTCGGGCTCACTGCTATCGATCTTAGTTGTTCGGGCTCACTGCTATCGATCTTATTCGTTCGGGCTCATAAGTACTGATCTTAGTCAGCTGGGTTCACAAGTATCGATCTTACTCGTCCAAACCCATAACCATCGGACTTAGTCGTCTGAGTCTGTAAGTACCCCCTCTGGTCCTTTTTACTCTACATATTAGATTTCTTAGAAGTCAAACTCCGTAAACTTTGACCAAATTTATATTGAAAATTATCAATATTTAGTATACCAAATAAATATAATATGAAAATATGTTCTGTGATGGATATAATGATACTGATTTTATACTGTGAATGTTATAATTTCTTGTACAAACATGGTCAAACTTCAAACACTTCAAAGAAATCTAATACGCGTGGTAAAAAGGACCAGAGGGAGTACTGATGTTAGTTGTTTGGATCCACAAGTGCAAATTTTAGTCGACCAGACTACCCATCTATATCTATATCTATACCAATATAAAAAGACCCAAATGGGCAGATCGAATTGATCTTGGCCATCGAACTAAGTCAATCCAACGACGTAGACTGCTCCAATGGCGAGCGTTAGATGTGTTTAACGTGCAATTAATATCATACCAAATATTGCACTAATCATGTGATTAACACACAAATAATATCATACCGTGTGTAATTAATATATTGCCTAAATATTAACGTGTGTTGCATGCGCGCATTTACTAGTAATTAGTAGTTGTACTGATCTTAGTTGTCTGAGTCTGTATCTATATCTATACCAATATAAAAAGACCCAAAGAGACAGATTCAATTAATCTCGGCCATCAAATCATGTTAATCCAATGACTTATACTGCTTCAATGTCGAGTAACCAACACGTTTAGCGTGCAGTTAATTTCATACCAAAAATAGTGCCAGCTTTGCACCTCTCGTTTGATGAGGGGAATGTCTATTCACTAGTAAATGCGCACGTGCAATGCATGTTAATATTTAGGCAATATATTAATTGCACGCGGATATTAGGTATTATTTGTGTGTTAATTATGTGATTAGTGTAATATTTGGTATGATATTAATTGCACGTTAAACACGTTGAACGCTCGCCATTGGAACAGTCTAGGTCGTTGGATTGACTTAGTTTGATAGCCGAGATCAGTTGGATCTGCCCCTTTGGGTCTTTTTATATTGGTATAGACTAATAATAATGTACGTGCAATATATGTTTATATTAGATAGAATATTAGTTGCATGTTATATTAGATAAGATATATCTGTTGCACATTGGTATTTGGTAAGATATCAATTATTTTCTCGCAGGAATGGTATGATATTAATTACATGACAGATTTCAATAGATAACGTTGAGTCAAAACGTATTTATAACCAATGACAGTGCTGGGTAATTATAGCGTTAAATGTGTTTGATGCTTAACATTGGAGCGATTTGAACCGCTAGATAACATGATTTGACGATCGAGATGGTTTGGATGCCCATTTGGATCTTTTTATATTGGTATATTGGTATAGAGTATAGATATAGATGTATAATAGTAATAATGTACGTGCAATGCACGTTTATGTTAGATAGGATATTAGTTATACGTTATATTAGATAAGATATATCTGTTGCACGTTGGTATTTGGTAAGATATCAATTACTTTTTTGCGGGAATGATATGATATTAATTACATGGCAGATTTTAAGGATAGCGTTGAGTCAAAACGTGTTTATAACCAATGGCAAGGTAATTAGAGTGTTAAATGTGTTTGGTGCTCAACATTGGAGCGATTTGAACCACTAGATAACATGATTTGACGGTCGAGATTTTTTTTCTTTGAAAAGGGGACTCCACGACCTCTGCATCATTTGACGGTCGAGATGGTTTGGATCTGCCCATTTGAATCTTTTTATATTGATATAGATGCGGGGGAGTAAAGCTTGTCATGTCCTTAACCGAGAACAGGAAAATCAAACATCATGCCGCACTGTCAGAAACACATTCCGCTCATGTCCGGCATATGCATAGCAATTCTGGCCTTTGTCGCCGGGAGCTCAGCAACTGCGGCCTCTGTGGTTGCCATCAACAGAGAAACCTGTACTACAAACATAGATTATCACAGAAGAATGATTGTTTCTGTCATGGTCGTACAAAGGTACGTATATGGTTAGAGAACTTAGATTTATGCATCTTGAAGTGCCGTTCGGATCACTTTCACAGGGTCAATGATACCACTCTTGATCATGTCAACATACTCCCCTACAGTAAGAAAGCGCATCAATCAACTACTGGACTGCTAAAGATTATTACTCTATTGCTGAAATATGTATTTTGTTGCAGAAGCCTAAATTTAGAACGAACATATAAAACACAGTAACTATGAATGTTTGTTTACATTTGCAGCGACACCCAAATGCCATCTTCAGGTACTGATTATTCTATCGCAAGAGGAGATAGAGAAACATGTTAGTAAATGAGTGGTAATATTGCCTCATACATTTTTATATAGATGCAAAGATGAATTATATTTTTTAAATGTCATTCAGATAATTATATTTCACTTTGATGTTCTCTGGCCTTCAGTATGTTCTGTGACAAAGTTGTAAAAAATTCTATGCTTCAAAACCAAAACAAAGCCTCTTGGTTATTTGATTTGCATCAGGATGTATCCTTGTATGTTCCTCTTATTGCGTTAGAAAAATGTCTCCTGTGGCAACACACGATCACATACCTAGTTTGTTATAAACTGAAAACCTTCCTCACTTACAAACATCTTGATGACAATGCCATGATACTCAGATTTTTCTTCGAAAAGGAGGAATACCCCGGCCTCTGCATCTGGTCAATGCATACGGCCACTTTATTAATTATTAGCACAAAACCTTACAAAGTCGTACAACAGTAAGACCAAAGCCACCATCTTCGCAACCTCTGGCGCTACTCCTATCTAACTGATGAAGGGGCGCTGATGGTCTGGGCCTAATACCAAACAGACCTCGCAGCCAAACCTAACATCTAAGACCTGAGGTCCCAACCTGGACGCCTGCCGGGTATGGGCACCCACTAGTCCGGTGTGCTCCTCAACCAGGCCGCCCGCCGGGTATGAGGCCGCCACAACCACCTACCACATATCCATCTTCAAAGCTGTACTGTTGTAACTGCCTTGCTCGGTCTCGCTGCCGCCGACGCCACCACGACGCCAGACAACGTCGACCTCCTGCGCGTGTCCGTCACCACACATCTGACGCCAAGCCTCCGCTGCTCCATGCCGCCAAGAGCCGCCGCCAAGAATATGTAGAACGAAACACCGCTCCACCGAAGGGAGGCAGCACACCCCCACCCCTCACCCGCAGACCCTTCCATCCGATCCCAATGTCCTTGGCGTCGCCTCCAGGAAGGTTACGGTGCCTAGGGCGCCGCCGACGCCCGATCCGCATCGGATCTTGGGCTTTCACCCGGACATGGGTTGGAGAGGAGAGATGGTGCCCTCAGCAACGCCTCCAAGGAGGAAAGCGGCGCCAAAAATCGGCGTCGCCGCTGCCGGTCAGCCTAAGGCAGCCAAGGTTTCCCCCGGACACCGATCTGCTCCACCAGAACACACCGGAGGTGGATCCGGCAGGATCCAAACCGACCCGGGGACTGGGAAGGGATGCATGGAAGGGAGAGGGGCAATACCTCCAGATCTGGCACGCCTACGGTTCGCCGTCCTCACGGCCGAACCCACAGGCACGCCGCACGCCACCAGATGCACCGCACCAGATCGAAGATGGCCAGCCTTAGCGCCGCCCCCCACTCTCCCGACGAGGGAGAGGAGGAACCAGCGCCGCCGCCGATCCCGGGGCCGCCGCCCCGGCTTGCCCGCGCCTGGCCAGAC
>NC_057809.1:156586829-156671159 GCF_018294505.1 Triticum aestivum
AAAATGCCCGTAGAGAGGGAAGAGAAGGTGTGTGCGCGTGAGAGGAGTCGACTTCGAGAGAACGTGTTTGTTCAAGAGACACCGAGGAAGACTACTATATATCAATGGTGCATCTAGGCGGGAATTAAACTAAGGGATGGTCTTATTGGTTTCGGGGATACAGGGGAAGAGTGAGAGGCGGGGGGGGGGGGGAGTAGCTAGAAGGAGATTGTTAAGTGTGAGTGTGTGTTTTACCCATCCATGCGGAAGTTATGTGCACAAAAGAGGAGAACGATTCGATGTGGCGTTAGGCTTGAGGATAATTAACTACGTATGGAGACATAGAGACCTTGAACGTGCATGTGTGAGAGGTATACATGTATACGTGGGATGTGTGTGTGTGCGCGCGTGCATGATCGAGATATAAGAAAGAAGACATAAGTCATAAGATCAACGACATGGGAGAGATGGATCGGTATGACAATATGCATGCATGTGAGAATGCATGGAAGAAGTCCCGACAATTGAGCATGTGTTTTTGTCTTTAAGAGATAGTGGCGTGGGCTGGAGCATGCATCTATGGCGAGCAGAGGGAGTGAGGCGCAACGATTGTGCAAAAGAGACCAACCTATAAATGCATATGTATGGAGGGAAATATATAGTGTGGGTGATAGGAAGCAAGACTCCGTGCGAGAAAGAAATGTTGACGGAGAAACTATAGATAGATACAGAGATGGAGATGCTAACTAGAGGGACATCCGCTAGTTTGGGTCTTGGAGATGACCATCGGGTGGTTCAAAGGGTGAAGTTATATATGTGTGTGAGAGGGCACTTGACTGCTTGTAGAGAGAAACATATGTAGTGTGTGTGATAGGAATCAAGAGTGAGGGCGAGAAAGAAGGTTGATGGAGAAACAGATAAATAGAAAGATAAAGATGCTAGCTAATGTGCGTTAGAGATAGGAGTCGAGTGGATCAGAAGGCTGGGTTATGTGTGTGGGTGTGAGAGAGATAGAGAAAGGGTGCGTGTGAGTCACATACAAATAGATATCAGAGAGAAATGAGATCCAGAGAGATGGAGTTTTGTGTCTGTGAGAGAGAAAGATATTTCACAATGAGAGTGATAGATAGAGAGACATACGAGGGAATGCAAGATATCTCTAGGGAGAGAGGGTGTGTGTGAGCGACATACAAGAGAACAATGGAGAAATATGAGACCCTGGGAGACAGAGTTTGTGTTTGTGTGTGAGAAAGAGATATTGATGAGGAAGAGTCGTAGGTTCTCATATCTAAGGAGCGAAAGACATCTCTGTATGAGGGGTGTGCGAGTGGCACACATGGGAATAGTAGAGAGAAATGAGACACTGGGAGACAAAGTTTTGTGTTTGTGTGAGAGAAAGAGATTCCACATGGAGAATCATAGTTAGAGACACATAGCAGGGAGCGAGATATACTTAGATAAAGATAGAGTGATGAAGGTCGAGGGAGAGAGTACCGTCAGTGTGTTACGAAGATAAAAGATCATTGTCGACATACAGGTAGCACGAGAGATACCTGAGAGACGATGAACGCGTATAGGTCCAGAGAGATAGTCCTATATAAGCATGAGTGTGATAGCTATATGAGACGAATATCTGGATTAAAGGGGATTCACATATTTAAACTGGAGATCACGACATTGATAATATCATAACACAAATTGGTGTATCAAACATGCATATTCATTTGAATTTGGGCACACGTGCAATGTTATATAGTTTATCAATATTGGTGATCCATAGATTCTTCAATTACAAACAATGCATGGTTTATATGCAATTAATGTCTAAACGGGATTACACTATATCTTGCGTGTGTGAAACACATTATACATGTTTGAGAAGTAAAAAAACCCGCATGAAACACACATTAATTGGAGATAGTTAGCGAGGAATGCATACATTGGATTTCAACATAAAGTGGTTTCAAATATTTGAAAATCCAAATTGATGGATACAACCTTATGAATCTGAGATCATGCCATTTGTAAACTATATTTATGTATAAATGGTGTTGTGCTTTTGAAAGTATATATAAAAAATGATGTATATAGAATGTAATTCCAATTGAAAATGGACCCCGCCCGAAAAAAATAGAATACAAACGGGATTCGAATTGAGTTGGCACGGTAAACGTGCACTCTGCAAAATTTGAACGAAGCGGGGAAAGTCGCAGTAACCGCCCGAAACCAAAATCTGCGAGATGGAAATCACTACTGTCTATCCCTGCCACGCAAAGCCTATATGCTGGATTTATATAGGTTTCGATAGGGGTAGGTTTGTAATTTCACCCAAACGTGACGTAACCGCCTCTCACCCGGATTCATACATGGTGGGCGCCAAAACACAGTGTGTCCTCGGCCGAAATCGACTCCCTCCCAGATTCATATTCATACACGGTGGGCGCCAAAAACAAACTCTGGTCGACAAATATTCGGTGTATGCGAGATTACCGTCCTATCCCCAACCAACTAGTGTTGCTGTGATGTAGTAGAAATTTGAAACGGGGGCTAAGTTTGTAAATTTCCTCGCATTTGAGACAAGCGCGCCCTGAATACATGGTTCCCCCCTTCCTCTCTACCTCCCTTTTCCCCATTCGTACTCCGTGGGCGCCAAAACACCCTCTCCACCCCACCCTCCTCCGTCCACCGCCGTCCGCCACCCCATCCACCGCCGTCCTCCTCCACCATGCCGGAGCTGATACCCCAGCGCCGCCGTCCATTACAAGAGATCGACCTCTCTCATCCACGGCTTTGGACTGGGATCCTTGCATCCCGTCCTCTCGCTTTATCCCCATTGTCGTCCACCTTGCCGGCGCCGCTCCTACGACCGCCTCGTCCACCGTGCCCCGTCGCCACCGTCTACCCTCCTAGATCTGCTTCCACGCTGCCGACAGCCATCGCTACCGCAGCAGCGTCAAATTCTCAGCAGATGCGTACATGGCGCCGCACCAGAGGCGGTACTCTTTTGTATCTGCTCAACTTATTTATCGCAGCAAGAAAATAGATCGCCACTGCTTTACTCTGATTTCTTGTCTTGGTTGCGAAGTTGCCTTTGTCCGGTTTGCACCTTGAGATCCGCCATGGCACGCTCAACACCATACTCGCAATGCTTGTGGTTTTCCCCTTTTATATTCCACACTAGTTAAATCACAGTAGACTAAATTTCAAAATTGGGTCAGTCGATTTTTCAGAGCTTGCCGGAGTTCGCCGGTGCGATCGAAGGGGCTCGGGTGGTTGTGGGGCCTCGCCGAACGAAGAAAACTCGACGCGGGTGGGGGTTGGGGTGGGGGTGGGGGTGGGGGTGGCGGAGGAACACATGTGATGAGGGGCGGTGGTCTGGCCGGCGGCCAGTGCGGTGTTCTGTATGGGAAGAATCAGAGACGAGGAAGAAGAAGGGTTAGGAGACGTAGGATCTTCATCCAACCGCCTGAAATGGTCGAGGGACAGCTAGGAGTTGCATTCTTAATGCGCTCTGGTTCATCATGTGTGGGCACTGCGCAACCAACATTTTATTATCCAAAATCTGCTTGCTCTTCTTTACCATGTTCCTCTTCCGTTATTCTTTAATATGTACTCTCTCCGTTCCTAAATACAAGTCTTTGTATAGATTCCACCATGGACTACATATGGAGCAAAATGAGTGAATCTACACTCTAAAATGTACCTGGATACATCTGTATGTGATCCATAGTGGAAATCTTTACCAAGACTTATATTTTGGAACGGAGGGAGTATGATAGTAGTACAGTATGTTCCTTGTACTGAAGATGAGCAGGGAAATTTGAAGTGTAGAGTCTATACGGTCGGTTGTGATGGACACTTTGAGCCTCTTTGATTCGTAGGATCTTGTAAACATAGGAATAGGATTTGTAGTGGCATGCCCACTTGAATCCTATAAGAATAGCAAGGAAATGCGGGGAGTTGTGTCGCCTTTGAGAGTTACATTGATATTAACAGTACCACACCTTCACTTGAAGAGAGCTGGTATCCGAAGCCTTTCTAGCCGTACCAGCAATACTAGCACATATATTCCAGCAAGTTCCACTTTGCTTATTTTACTCTGATGCTTAAGGTTTTCCCATTATATCTACACAATGATCTGTGTAGCTGCTTTGTGTCGCACTAGCGGCAGTCCACTCTTGAAGCTAAACACTGCAATGACTTACAAAATTGGCACCAAGGCATTGAGTGCCATTCTGGATGCAATGAAACTCATACGCTCCCCACTTGTTGATTCTTGTTTAGAATATGATCCTAATGACTATTCTAACCTCGAGGAGTCAAAGGAAGATGGCCTGTCCTGTTCACCCATCAAGGTGCCTGTTCTAATTTGGCAATGTTTTATTGATTGCGGGTATCTTGCATATGTTGTCTTGCTTTTCTTCTACTTTGTTGCACCGCCATCTGCTTAGTTTACTCATCATATATGTCGAGATGCCATGCCCATCCATTATCAATACATATTCCATCTGTCATCATACCATGTTTTTCCACCCAAATGCTGTTCTTGTGCATCAGACATCAAAAAGGAAGAGGGTGATTGCCAAACCTGAAGGAGCACCAGCAAAGTCCTTGAAAAACGTGGTGGTGCCTGAGAAATCAGACAGCACCCCACTTATATTGGTTGTACAACCAGTGACACAAAACGTAGGACCGACTCCAGCAGACTGTACCCATACTTCACTGGCCACACCACTAGCCCCACCGCACAGGACCTGCACTCCAGCAAAAGGTATACCAATTTCATTTGCCATAGCACCAGCTGTACCACAGAAAAATCCCACTCCAGCAAAAAGTACAGCAACTCCACCGGCCGAAGACCTATCCCAACTGCAGAGACGGCCAATTCCTGCAGATTGGAACCCCATTCCATTTGTTCCCAGTTTAAAAGACAATGCTTTCAATGTTGTTAGGGACAACGTGCATATATTCCCATCATGGGAAGATTATTGTGAAGACAAACACCATTTTCACATCTTCCTGTCCAACTTACGTGTAAGTGCTAGTATTCATGGCTATTACTTTCCTGTTTTCTGCTGATTGAACACATCAATGATTTACATTACATTGTTGTAACTAGGCGAGGGTCAATCTGGATAGTCATGACTGGATAGCTTGCTTGTGCTTTTCAAGGAAGCATTGCAGCAGTATCGGTGTTACCTGAGGAAATCACACTTTGATGGCAAGTCTATAAACGAATTCCTGGTGAAGTCTCCTGTGCTAAATGTAGAAGACATTGAATGGAAAAACCTTGTTATGCACTGGTCTCGTTCCCAGGATGAGGTACTGTCTATGAAATCACATGACAATTTGAACTTCTACTTTTCCGCATGTGCCTTACGGATCTTTTTTGCAGGAAATCTACTCGAAGAAGAATTCCGGTTTGACAAGAACGACAGGATGTCTCAAATATGCTGCCCGCTGCTTTGCTCTTGTTAGTACCTGTTGTCCTGTATCACTGTACTTGCATACATACCTGGTTCATTATGTGACAGCAGTATGCATGATAGCTTGCTTATCAATTGTTTGCTCCAAATTATCTGATCTGTATGAATGGTTACATTAGTGTAGAATATATCCAATGCCAATGTTTTTTTAGCTCTGCATTGTTCTTGTAAGTACATGTTGTCCTTTATCAGTGTACTTATAATGACAGGTAGTTGTTCATGTACCATCACTCTGCAGCTTATTTTCCTTTGCCCTCCAATTTCTACACATCAGATCTATATTTACTCTTACCATAAGGTTGGTACTGAAGAAGTTTAGCTGTGCATTGCTCTTGGCCGTACCTTTTGCCTGTATCGCTGCACTTACATTTATAACTACTTGGTTATGTAGCATCACTCTTCATCTTATCTTAAATATTCTCCATTTTTTCATATATTATCACATCTATATTTACTCTTAACAAAATATAGAATAAAGGCAATGCTTTCGAAGAAGATTCTGTGGTAAACTTCTTGAATTGCCCCCCCCCCATCAGCATGGACACGGCCTTTATAGAGCCTGTCTTCACCAATAATGTAAGTTTGTCCATCTCAAGCCTTCAAACTTTGTTGTATATATTTGGTTAGGCATGACTGCAACAACTGTTTATTTTTGGTGTTCGCGTCAAATTGCTTGTTTAAAGTTTATTATATGTAGTTCATAAACAAAAGTTCATCCTTTCTCAACTTAAGTTTTCAGTTGTACAACCAAGTTCCTTCTTCATACCATGTAAATCAAACTATACAGAGCAAGTGATCTTCTTTTGCACTACATGTATGCTTCTGTTCTTCATCTGTAATCGAGTGGTGTGGTGAACCTACCCACTACAGCACAATGTCATATTCTGCAATGTCTTAACTATGAAAAATGTCATATCATTCTACTATTATTTAAACCTTCTCTTTATTTGCCAATCTGAAATGGTATAAATTGACAGCACACTAACCATTGATACTTATGAGTTCTTGATTTGTAATCCAGTGGTGTCGTGAAGCTGCCAACTCCTTCACAATGTCATTTCCTGCCATGTCTTGACCTGAACAATACCATATTGTGTTAATGCAAATTTAAACTGTGTCACTTTATTCGTCAGTAAGAAATGTGATGAATTGTGAGAACTGATACTTTTATGTGCAAAACCTGTCATCTGTCTGCTTGTTTATCTTTTAGAGTGAGGAAGATATAAGTGTTGAACAAGCGCAGTCTCATCATCTTGCTCAGCTACTTGCGCTGCAGCTCCCCAGCAGGGCTAACCTTTCTTGAACTCTATTGAAGTGCTGTCAGTTTTGTATATTATTTTGTCGGCGTGTTTATTTGCACTGGTGGCGATCTTTGATGCCCAGTGTATGTAATCTGCTGTCTGCTTGTGCTTTATTATCATAGTGGCGAACTTTGATGCCCAGTGGATGTAATATGTCATAATTTATTTATTGTATAGTATAGGGTTTTTCTTATTCACGATGCTATAGTTATTTTACTATATATATATCCTGTCTTCGCAGCAAACCGGCCAAGCCGTAAAATTACGGTACATAATCGGGCTGTCATGCAATCACGATGTAGGTTGGGCCTGAAACGTGCCGATCAGCTCACGGGCCGGCAGCAGCCTGAAATGAACCCCGACCCATGATTGTGTGAATCAAATCACGGGCTTTTAACAGGCCGAAAAATTGTCTCGGTCCTTGTTTAGCCCAATAAGATATCGGCTGCGAGCAGGTCGGATGCAAACCGGGCCGTAGTTAGGCCCAACTATATGACGGGCTTTTAACAGACTAAAATTAATATAGGGCCGAAATGTTAAACGGGCCCTTAACAGGCCAAAACTAATATCAGGCCGAATTACTAAGTGGGCCTTTAGCAAGTGGGCCCAAAAGCATAGTGTCCAGTTGATGGGCCGAATCTGATATGGGCCATAATTAGGCCCGGAACCTCTTAAAGGGCCGGACCTGATCTGGCCGTTATTTGGCCCAGAACATGGTAGGATTTTAATGGGCCGGATCTCATATGGGCCACTATTAGGCCCGGAGCGTGGAAGGCCATTAATAGACCGTATCAAATATGGGCCGCCATTTGGCCCAAAACATGGCAGCCAGTTAACGGGCCGATCTACTAGGGTCCTCAAAATCTTGTGGGCCTACAGCTGGGCCGACCCATTAATGTCGGCGCAATCTCATGGGCCTTTAGCTGGGCCGGCCCATTATGATTCGCAAGAATTTTGTGGGCCTTTACCTGGGCCGGCCTATTATGGCACACAAAAATCTTGTGGGCTTGTACCTGGACCGACCCATTATCGCCTGCGAAATCTTGTGGGCCTTTAGCTGGGCCAGCCCATTATGGTCCGCAAAATCTCGTGGGCCTTTACTTGGGCCGGCCCATTATGGTCTGCAAAATCTTGTGGGCCTTTAGTTGGGCTGGCCCATTTAAACTTGTTGGGCCGTGCCACGTGTCGACGTATCATAGGCGCCTTCTGTCCAGTGAGTGGATGACATCTGTCCCGACGATGAGCCGACACGTGTTTCCTCTAGCCAATGATGATTTTACATGTGGAAAATCCCCATTGGCCGGGGCTGTTAACGGGTTATCGGATCCAAAACCCGACCCGATAGCTTAACGCGTTCCGTACGGTGGATGCCACGTGTCGGTCACCCTTGACGAAAGCACTTCTATGACGTGCGATTTATCGTCGTGGATGTGGACACTTCCGTGATAATAATTTTGGTAATGTCATGGAACACTTCTACGACAACACAGGTATGACTATCTTGATTCTGTCATAAATTTGTCATGGATGTACATGCATGACAAAAAAAAGCAACCTACTGTGACAAACACGTATCATCACGGAAGTGTATTTTTTTGTAGTGGAATGGGTTTGCAACAGTACTTAGAGTAGTGATTTGCTTTGTTATACTAACGGATCTCACGAAGATTTTGTTGAGTTTTGTGTGATTGAAGTTTTCAAGTTTTGGGTAAGATCACGATGGATGAAGGAATAAGGAGTAAGAAGAGCCTAAGCTCGGGGATGCCCCATGGCACCCCAAGTTATTATCCAAAGAGAAACATGCTACTAAGCTTGGGGATGCCCCCGAGTGGCATCCCCTTTTTCTTCGAACGACCATCGGTATTTTACTTGGAGCTATATTTTTATTCGTCACATATCAAGAGTTTTGCTTGGAGCATCTTGTATTATATGAGTCTTTGCTTGTTTTGGTTTTTAGTTTGTGTCATCTATCCTTGCTGTACACACCTATTTGAGAGAGCCAAAATTATGCTTAATTTGTTAGAATTTCTTTATGTGCTTCACTTAATTTTTTGAGATATGGAATTTCTCTAGTGCTTCACTTATATCTTTTTGAGCACGATGTGCTTTAATAGTTTTGAAGAAATGCTCCCATGCTTCACTTAGATTTATTTGAGAGTTAGTAAAATTTTGAAGAAATTCTCTCATGCTTCACTTAAATTATTTTGAGAGATGAATTTCTTTTTGCTCATGTTCTTCACTCAAATTTGTTTGAGCTTGTTTGACACGAGAAACAATAAAGATAACGTGGTGGTTATATTATTATCTCTCTACGCTCCAGGGAAAATAAAATATTGCGGGCGTGCCATTGTACCGTAGTACACAAAGAAAAAGGTACGAGAAATGAGTATTTCATTAATCTCAGTAGAGAAATAAAATTACAAGATCCCATAAAGAAAACAAATGCGCTCCGTGACCTACTAGCATGGCCCACCTAACTGTGGAGATTGCGGTCTCCTGGTTCCCGGGGCCTCGAAAGGCTCCCAGTTAATTACTCCCACGGGTTGCTCCGTGGGATACCTCCAATTGAGCTGTGTGGTCGTCTTCGCTATCTTCGCTTCACGTCCTCCATGCATGATGATGGTGATGTGTGTGTGGGCGGCGGCAGAGCCCGTCTCCTCGTTGGTATATGTGCCGCATGTAGCGTGTCCATAGCAGTGGCCGTGCCCGCCCTCACTGTCGTGCCTCTCCGTCTTGGCAGTGTTGGAGTAGTTGGTGTTGGGGTAGCATGGGTCGCGCTTGGCTCAGACTTCTCGACGACCAGTTGCTTCATCGGGGTGTTCAAGGGGCTACGCTTTGCGGGTGTAATAGTTTGGAGAGACATGTGTCAGTGTAAAACTGACGCGTGCTCACGTTTTCTTGGCCAGGATGGTTGGCACCTCGTCTCGGCTAGACGCCGAGTATTGGGAGGTCCGACAAGACAAAGGGTGCCGCCTCACAGGGCCGTGGAAAATTGGCGGCGCATAGGCCGCGTCGCTTTGGGCTGGTGCTACACCAAAGAGAGACCTATACGCCGGCGACACCATGGACCTGTCCGCCGTGGTGGGTGCGGTTGACTTGACTGGACGACAACCTAATGGCAGTCCGTTTTGTAAAGGACACCGCTCGAAGAGCTTGTGGAGAGATGGCGTCGTAGAGGGTTGTGTTGCCTTGGGAGGGTGATGCACCAAAGGGTGACCTGTACGCCGACGATGTTGTTGACCTCTATGTTGGGACATGTACACCAAGGACCCATCCGCTATGGTGCATGCCTTATCTAAGCTAGACGCCATATTGAATGGTCTTCCCATACAAGGTTCACGCCAAGACCTGTATGTCGGTGACCTATTCTTCATGGACTTCTCCCGGGCTACGTCGTCACAAGCCCTAGTTCTGACACACCGTCTCCTCTGGGAAGTGTGATGCCAGCCCCGCCCACTGCGATCGGACGCCATGGATCTGTACACCAGAGACATGTACTCTGTGAAGGTGAGGACCGGCCTCGGACAGTGCCATCAACGAGCTCCGATCCTGCCACGCCATTTCCTCCAAGAAGCGTGGTGCTGGACCTATACGCCGGCGACTTGTTCGCCATGGACCTATACGCCACAAAGGAGCGACATGTCTCGGGCTACGTCGTTGCAAGCTCTGGTTCTGCCACAATGTCTCCTCTAAGAAAGCATGGCAAAAGACTTGTATGCCAGTGACTCGTTCGCCATGAACCTGTTCACCGTGACCTGTTCGCTGACATGAATATGTAGTTGGTGGGCCCCGGCTGCTCCCAGGTCATCTCCAACATGTACGCCGACGTGTTGGTACTCGTGTGAGATGTGTGGCCCGGTGCGCATGCCATAGCTATGGGCACGTCTTCCCGGTTTCCTCGGTGCTGCTGCTGCGGGCACATCTGCACCTAGGGGGGTGTGTTGCCCCTGCCAGTGCATCTTCAACTTCAAGCTCGAATGTGCGCTGCGTGTGTTAGCCAGTCTCTGTTCGGCGCATCCTTGACGACCACCACGATGGTTGCGTACTGCTACATCTCCTCTCGTACATCCGCCCGACGTGTGTCTGAACCGGTACCTGAAATAGAAGACAATACATACATACCATAGAGGAAGCTAGTTCATCTAATTCTGCATGTCATGCTACAGGAGTTGGCCGAGTCTGATCTATAAAAGCCACATCGTTTCCTCTTGGACCGTGGGCTTTTGTAAGCGAGAGCGCCACGTCGTCTAGGGCCTTCTCCGCTGGGCGCGTCATCTGCTGCCTTCGGATGCATGATGACTCCATCCTCCCGTTCGGCTGCATGCCAGATGAAATCTTTGGGTCGTGCACAGCTCTTCATCCGTGTGATACACTGCCGCCCCACCCTATATACCAAAAATCAGCTCTTAACTCTCTCTAGATTTTCTCTATTAAGCTCCAAAGTTTCTGTCCAGAAACTTGCCAAGAAGCTACAACCTCACCCAATCTGCCTGGCATTAACTTGGATGCTTGGATCGACCTAGCATCACAAAGACAACATCCTATAAATGTAGCCGGAGTTCACGCGGTGACCACACGAAGACAAGTCCCCTGGCATGTGTTTGACGCGCTCTATGTAGCGCCAGTGGCTCTGTTTCGCTCATGCCCGCATTGGAGCTCGGCTCAGCCTGCCGCACCGCGCCACCACCCTCGACTCACCACCCTTGACCCCTCCCTGCCGCTCGCCGATACATCTCCAACATATCTACTTTTCCTAACGATTTTCCTCTTGTTTTGGACTCTAATTTGCATGATTTGAATGAAACTAACCCCGGACTGACGTTGTTTGCAGTAGAACTACCATGGTGTTATTTTTGTGCAGAAATAAAAGTTCTCGGTGTGGAACGAAACTTTGCGAGGATTTTTTATACAATAAATAAGAATTTATGGAGCCAAGATCCACCGGAGGGGGCACCTGGGTGGGCACAACCCACCAGGGCGCGCGCCCCTCCTGGCATGCCCAGGTGGGTTGTCCCCACCTGGTGGCCCCGCAGACCCTGAAACCGACACTATAAAATCCTATTTTTCAAGAAAAATCAGGGAGAAAGAATTATCACGATCCATGAGACGGAGTCACCGTCACCTCCTGTTCTTCATGGGGAGGCTAGATCTGGAGTCCATTTGGGGCTCCAGAGAGGGGGTTCTTCGTTCTTCATCATCACCAACCCTTCTCCATCGCCAATTCCATGATGCTCCCCACTGAGATTGAGTAATTCCTTCGTAGGCTCACTGGTCGGTGAGGAGTTGGATGAGATTCATCATGTAATCTAGTTTGTTTTGTTAGGGCTTGATTGTCGGTTCTATATCCAGCATATCTCATAGTAGGGGTCCTAAGCTAAGCATCTTGGAGCGATGGTAACATGGACACGGGATTTTACCCAGGTTCGGGCCCTCTTGATGGAGGTAAAACCCTATGTCCTGCTTTTGATTGTATTCATATGGGGTGTAGCACAGAGTACATGTATCTACCACGAGATTGTTCCACTGAATATTAGATTGTCCATTGACTAGCCTGGCTGCGGTTTATATATGCACCGTAGGCCTAGGGTTTAGAAGAGTCCTTGTCTTGTGCACCAAGTCTTGTGGAATCATCCTTGTATTCGGCATGGGCTGCCTGAAGTGTCCCATTAATGAATCATCATGGGGGTCCTCGACCTGACCCACCGGCCGGGAGACGACATGGTGAGTACCCCCTAGTCCAAGACACCGTTAGTAGCCCCCTGAACCGGTTCTTCAAGTTAAGGATGCTCCTTGGTACTTCCGAATAATTCTTCGGCTTCGATCATTCGTCTTGAAAATTGGTCCAACAAATCTTCCCATGTCCGATCTTGACGATCACCAAGCTGGATCCGAAGAGTTTACATGTCGGGCATCCGAGGAGCCCCTTTAAGTTATCGGCCTTTATCAATGCCTTGTATTGAAAGTGCAACTATCCCTGGGTGGTTTTGGTAATTCCTAACGACATATAGCTCATTGAGCTAATGCTATTCCAAGATGAATATTTTAGGAAAACTCAATGGTTGGCATGGCATCGATTAGAAAGTGGACCCTTCAAAATGCTAAGGATAAAAGATTGGCTCAAGCTCAAAGCACAAGACTCTGCATTTTCTATTTTAGTGATCCAAGATCACATTGAGTCTATAGAAAAGCCAATACTATTAAGAAGGGATGAGGTGTTGCTTAATGAGGTGCTTGCTCAAAATTCTTAGTGATATGCTCCAAAACCCTCTACTACTTTCTCATATCTACATATGTCCCACACCAAATATCCAACTAGGCCCCACCGATTCTTTCTGTTCGGTGCCACCGAGTTAAGTTGACATAGCCATTGCCAGAAACCCTAGTCTTTTCGGTCTCACCGATAGGGATCTCGGTCTCACCGAGATGGGGTTGCAATCTCTTTGTTTCCCTTCGTAACGTTTCCGTCAAACCGAGATGAGTGATCGGTCCCACCGAGATTGCAATGTAAACTCTCTGTTTCCCTTTCGCAACGCTTCGGTCCAACCGAGATGAGCAAATCGGTCCCACCGAGTTTGCCTGACCAACTCTCTGTTAGTCCATTACCAAAATCGGTCTCACCGAGTTTGTGTAATCGGTCTCACCAAGATTACGTTATGCCCTAACCCTAACAAAATCGGTCCCACCGAGTTGACATGTCGGTCCCACCGAGAATCCTAACGTTCACATTTTGAACTAAATCGGTCTGACTGAGTTCTCTGAATCGGTCCCACCGAGTTTGGCGATTTGTGTGTAACGGTTAGATTTTGTGTGGAGTATATAAATACCCCTCCACCCACTCTTCATTCGTGAAGAGACCATCAGAACATGCCTACACTTCCAATACATATTTTCTGAGAGAGAACCACCTAAACTTGTGTTGAGGTCCAAATATTCCATTCCAACCACATAAATCTTGATCTCTAGCCTTCCCCAAGTTGCTTTCCACTCAAATCTTCTTTCTACCAAATCCAATCCTATGAGAGAGAGTTGAGTGTTGGGGAGACTATCATTTGAAGCACAAGAGCAAGGAGTTCATCATCAACACACCATTTGTTACTTCTTGGAGAGTGGTGTCTCCTAGATTGGCTAGGTGTCACTTGGGAGCCTCTGACAAGATTGTGGAGTTGAACCAAGGAGTTTGTAAGGGCAAGGAGATCGCCTACTTCATCAAGATCTACCCTGGTGAGGAAAGTCCTTCGTGGGCGACGACCATGGTGGGACGGACAAGGTTTCTTCTTTGTGGACCCTTCATGGGTTGAGCCCTCCGTGGACTCGCACAACCGTTACCCTTTGTGGGTTGAAGTCTCCATCAACGTGGGTGTACGATAGTACCACCTATCGGAACCATGCCAAAAATCTCCGTGTCAAAATTGTGTTTGCTCCCTCAAACTCCTCCCTTTACCTTCATATGCAATTGTTTTACATTCCGCAGCTATACTCTTAGAATTGCATGTGTAGGTTGATTACTTGTTTGTGCTAAGTTGCTAAAATCTTCCAAGAACTAAAATTGGGAAAAGGCCAGATCTTTATTTGGTCAAGTAGTCTAATCACCCCCTCTAGACATACTTTCGATCCTATAAGTGGTATAAGAGCTTTGGTCTCCATTTTCTTTGATTTCCATAGCTTTTGGTGGTCATAGCCTTGGTTTCACAACCTAGAAGAGTATGGCGTCTAGCGAGGGAAATTACCACCGTAGAGGTCCTTACTTTGATGGTACAAATTTTGCTAGTTGGAAGCATAAGATGAAAATGCATATTCTTGGACATAACCCCGCCGTTTGGGCTATTGTGTGTATTGGCTTGCAAGGTCAATTCTTTGATGGGAGAGAACCAAACTGTTAAGCTACCACGGAAGAGTTGAAGATGCTACAATACAATGCTCAAGCTTGTGATAGTCTCTTCAGCGGATTGTGCCCCAAAGAATTCAACAAAATCAGCCGTCTTGAGAATGCAAAGGAAATTTTGGATACTTTGATTGACATGCACGAAGGTACCGACTCCGTCAAGGAATCCAAATTGGATGTGCTTTGAAGTCAACTTGACAAGTTCAAAATGAAGGATGGTGAAGGTGTCGCCGAAGTGTATTCTAGGCTTGCTCTCATCCCAAATGAGATTGCCAGCTTAGGAAGTGAAGAGATGACTGACAAATTCTTCATCAAGAAGATCTTAAGAGCCATGGATGGAAAATATGATACCGTGTGCACATTGATCCAAATGATGCCCAATTACAAAGATCTCAAGCCAACGGAAGTCATTGGAAGAATTGTTGCTCATGAGATGTCACTCAAGGATAAAGAAGAGCTTCACAACAAGTCAGGTGGTGCTTACAAAGCCTCATGTGATGCTCCCACATCATCAAGCGAGAAACAAACCTTCAATGAAGAATTGAGCCTAATGGTAAAGAACTTCAACAAGTTCTACAACAGTAGAAGCAAAGAAAGAAATTCCAAGTCAAGGTCCTACAATGACAAAAGATCTTCTAGTCATGAGCGTAATTGCTACAATTGTGGAAGACCCAGACACTACTCCAATGAGTGTACGGCTCCCTACAAAATAAGAGAAGATTGTCCCAAAAGAAGAAGTAGAAGAGAAGAATCACCACCAAGAGAAAGGAGGAGTTGAGATGATCATTATGAACGAAAACCCTCTCAGAGAAGCAAGGATTTCGAAAGGAAAGAAAATTCATCAAGGAGCTACACAAAAAGAAGACATGAATCTCATGTTGGTGAATGGGTATCCGGCTCCGACTCCAACAATCACTCTGAAAGAAGTTATCACTCCGACTCCGAATATACTCAAGATGAAGGTCTTGCCGGTCTAGCACTTGTGTCAACCAACTCCTATGACATATTTGACTCACCAAATGAAGGAATTGGAAGGTGCTTCATTGTCAAAGGTCCAAAGGTAACACATCCCGAGTATGTTGATTTTAATAGTGATGAAGATGATTTGCTAGGTGATGATGATTTACTTGTTGACAACTCTAGTGATGAAAACTATGATGAAACGTCAATTAATCATGTTAATCAAGATAAAACGAATGATGATGATAAGAAGGAGATTGAGCGTCTAACTAAAGAACTAAAAACTCTTAAGTTAGATCATGAAACTACCTTGGAAAATCATCGAGAACTTTTAAAGACTCATGATAAGCTACGCTTTGAAAAGCTAAACCTTGAGCAAGAGCATGAGTTTTTAAAGGCGATCAATGATGATCTTCGCAAGAAAAGTTCTTCTTACATTGCCAAGCGTTTACTCTTGTCTACTTACGTGCCACAAGTTAAATCTAGCAACAAGAGCAAAAAAGATTCTTCATCTAGTAGTAACAACAATTATGCTAAATCCAATATTGTTTATTCTAGTAGCTCTCTTGATTCCACTAATGATTCTCGTAGCCAAGCTACACTTGAGCAAGAAAATAGCTTATTGAAGGGAATTATAGAGAAAGGTGTTTACAAGATCCTTGCCGAGAGTAAGCAATTTGAGGAAATTGTACGCAAGCAAGGAAGACATCGGAAGAATCAAGGTGTTGGTTTTGAACGAAAGTTCAATGCCAATGGAGTTGAGTGGGAAGAAGATCAATACCCCAAGACGAAGTTTGTTCCTCAACAAGAGAAGTATGATCCTACTTCTTTCAAAGGGACACAAGCTCAAGATGATCTTCCACCACAAAACCACAAGCAAAAAGGCAAGGACAAGATTCAAGAGGAGATTGATGCATTTGAAGAAGCACCCAAGGTCTTGGTCAAGTAGGTTCCCAAGACCACATCAAGTTCTACTTCATCAAGTACAACTACAAATCCAAGGGTTCCCATCAAGATGGTGTGGATCCAGAAGAAGAAGAACTAGAGAGTTCTTGAGGGTGACTCTGCCAACATACTTCACTCCTATCATTTTGGCGAGGACAAGTGCAAACAACTTCCATATCTTGCACTAGTTCAAGGAGTCACAAACCCCCTTGTTGGTAAGACAAGGGACAAGGTAACCTAATGCTTTCATGGACATCATCTTGTGTATGCATCACTCTATGTCTATGGATATCCTTGTTTGTTCCTTGTGGGACTAACCCGTGTAGGTATTGAAAGTGTGACTCACTCCAAAGGATTGCTCCAAATGATCTAGATCAACTTTGAGAATCTACATCTTCAACACCTACATGAAGTCATCATCGACAAAACCCAAGGTTAGTTCATCCCTCTTAGGGGGGATATCACATCTAGGGGGAGCTTTACTCTAACCAATTGAGCTAAAGCAACTCTAATGGTGTGAACACAACAATGCTTTATGTAAAAGTGGTAACCCCACTTGTGCTTAAACGATGAGTATGACCTATGATCAAATGTTCTCGTTTGACTCCTAAGTATATATACTCATATATAGATGAGCTAGTCATCACCAAATTGCTTGATAGATGCTAGAGTGTTTGTGCATGCTTTGTCACATATTTCATTTTCCATTTTATTGTGTGAGCATGTTGGTTGCATATTTTACTCATTCGAGGACATCCATTTGTTGTTTTGATTGTTTGGCTCTTTCTCTTTTGCCAAATGGATGGACAAGAATGCCTAAGAACTCCCTCTAGCTATCTATGCTTTTCTCGTCTCAAACTCTATTCATGCTACATCACAAAGTTTGAACAAGTCAGATTCGAACCACTCTGTGTGAGGATCATTGAGAGTTCCCGATTCGTCATAGACTTAAACTTCCAAAACCTCTTTGTGTATCTCGGTCTGACCAATTCATCCTTTTCGGTCCCACCGAGTCACTAAGTTGATCCAGGGTTTTCAATCTCGGTGCAACCGATTAGAACCTTTCGGTCACACCGAGTTGCAGTAACTGCCTGCAGTTTTGAACCTCGGTGCCACCGAGTCGTTCCACTCGATCACACCGACAGGGTCAAGTTATATATACCGACGGGCCAAAATTTGGAAAAAAATTCGAACCTCCTCGCCCGCGCATAACCTACTCTGCCTCCTCGGGTCTCTGGATCATCCTCTCGTCGCCAGCGACCTCCCTCCACTGGTCTCCGCCACCGTCAACAGAAATCTTCACCGCTGTTGCCGCCGTAGCAAGTTCGTCGCCGAACTAGGGTACGAACTTGATCATTGTACTAATCCTTAACTCCAATTCTTAGCACATTGCTTTTCCATGATTCTTGGCAGGAATGAAATCATCATGTCCAGCAAAAACATCCCGTAGATTAGTTTTGATTTGAAAATTTAGGGTTAGGTCTCCGCTGAATTCATCTCGGACCGACCGAGTTGTAGAAATCGGTCTCACCGATTTGGCTTAGGCCAGAGCACACACATTTTCGGTCTGACCAAAAATTGCAAATCGGTGTGACCGAGTTCAATTCTCTGTGAAACCCTAGCAGTCTCGGTGCCACCGAACTGTGACTCGATCTGACCGAGTTCACTAGTTTAGGTTCCAAAAACTGCTTCAATATCACCGAGTTTTCAAAGCAGTAGATCCGAAATGCTTTCTATGAAGAACTAAAACTAAGTTTTTGAGTCAATTGTTTTGCAAAACTCATGTACTTTGTGATGCTCATCTACTCTACCCCACCTATAATCTATTCATAGGGTCTGCTGATAGTTTGCCTGCATGATGTATGACCAAAGTGATAGCCAGAACAAGTCCGAGGAGCAGGTTCAACTGAGTGAGGGCACTAGTCCATCCAGTTCATCTGATGATGGCAGCAGGAGCACACAAGCAACTTGCCAAAGGCAGCCACTAGAACAAGAAAGAAGAAGACCTCAGATTTAGAGGATGAGGATTATGTGGCTGTTGAGGAAGAAGTCACCTCTAAGAAAAAGGTGCTGAAAAAGAGTATGGCTCAGCTGCTACAGTCAAGCCAGGGATGCATACGAAGGCACCAGCAAAGAGAGTCCCCATGTCTAAGGCCAGAGCATCCACTACTGAAACCTTGAAAGTGCAACTATCCCTAGGTGGTTTTGGTAATTCCTAACAACATATAGCTCATTGAGCTAACATTATTCCAAGATTAATATTTTAGGAAGAGCTTAATGAATGGCATGGCATGGATGAGCAAAGTGGACCCCTCCAAATACTAAGGACAAAAAGATTGGCTCAAGCTCAAAGCTCAAGACTCTACATTTTATATTTTAGTGATCCAAGATCACATTGAGTCTATAGGAAAAGCCAATACTATCAAGGAGGGATGAGGTGTTTCTTGATGAGGTTCTTGCGTCATAGTGCTTAGTGATATGCTCCAAAACCCTCAACTACCTTCCCACATCCACATATGACCTAAACCAAAAGTCAAACTCGGCCCCACCGATTCTTTCTATTCGGCGCCACCGAGTTCAGATGTCATAGCCACTGCCACAAACCCTAGGCAAATCGGTCTCACCGATAGGGATCTCGGTCACCCCGAGATGGGGTTGTAATCTCTCTGTTTCCCTTCGTAACGTTTCGTTCCTACCGAGATGAGCGATCAGTCCCACCGAGATTGCAATGCAACCTCTCTGTTTCCCTTTTGTAACATTTCGGTCCCACCGAAATGAGCAAATCGGTCCCACCGAGTTTACCCGACCAACTCTCTGGTTAGCTTATTACCAAAATCAGTCCCACCGAGTTTGTGTAATTGGTCACATCGAGATTACGTTATGCCCTAACCCTAACCATATTGGTCCTACCGAGTTGCATCTCAGTCCCACCAAAAATCCTAACGGTCACTAGGTTTGCTAAATCGGTCCGACCGACTTTCTCAATTCGGTCTCACCAAGATTGGTAAATTGTGTGTAATGGTTAGTTTTTGTGTGGAGGCTATATATACCCCTCCACCCACTCTTCATTCGTGGAGAGAGCCATCAGAACATACCTACACTTCCAATACACATTTTCTGAGAGAGAATCACCTACTCATGTGTTGAGGCCAAGATTTTCCATTCCCAGCATATGAATCTTGATCTCTAGCCTTCCCCAAGTTGCTTTCCATTCAAATCTTCTTTCACCAAATCCATATCCTGTGAGAGAGAGTTGAGTGTTGGGGAGACTATCATTTGAAGCACAAGAGCAAGGAGTTCATCATCAACACACCATTTGTTACTTCTTGGAGAGTGGTGTCTCCTAGATTGGCTGGGTGTCACTTGGGAGCCTCCGACAAGATTGGGGAGTTGAACCAAGCAGTTTGTAAGGGCAAGGAGATCGCCTACTTCGTGAAGATCTACCACTAGTGAGGCAAGTCCTTCGTGGGCGATGGACATGATGGGATAGACAAGGTTGCTTCTTCCTGGACCCTTCGTGGGTGGAGCCCTCCGTGGACTCGCGCAACCGTTACCCTTCGTGGGTTGAAGTCTCCATCAACGTGGATGTACGATAGCATCACCTATCGGAACCACGATAAAAACATCCGTGTCTCCAATTGTGTTTGAATTCTCCAAACCCTTCCCTTTACATTCTTGCAAGTTGCATGCTTTATTTTCCGCTGCTCATAGGCTCTTTCCATGCTTTCTTGAATTGTGTTAAGATTGCTTGACTTGTGCTAAGATAGCTAAAATCTGCCAAAGACTAAACTTTGGAAAAGGATAGATTTTTAATTGGTCAAGTACTCTCATCACCCCCTCTAGACATACTTTCGATCCTACAAGTGGTATCAGAGCTTTGGTCTCCATTTGCTTTGATTTCCATAGCTTTTGGTGGTCATAGCCTTGCTTTCACAACCTAGGAGAGTATGGCGTCAAGCGAGGGAAATTATCACCATAGAGGTCCTTACTTTGATGGTACTAATTTTGCTAGCACTACTAGGAAAAGGCCTACTAATGGCGCACCTAATTTGGCCATTAATGGCGCATTAGTGGTGCGCCATTAGTAGCATGCCATTAGTATATTTTACTAATGGTGCACCACTGGTGCTCCATTAGTATCTGGTATACTAATGGCGCACCACAGATGTGCCATTAGTATATACAATAGTGCGCCATTAGTATGCCTCCCAGCGGGCCATGTATACCCAGGTGCTTTGGTATAATAATGGCACACGACAGCAAGATGCGCCATTAGTAACTTCGGCATACTAATGGCGCACTGTTTAATGATGCGCCATTAGTATCCTTTGGCATACTAATGGCGCACTATGATGTGATGCGCCATTAGTATGAATATAGGATTTTTTTATTTTTTAATTTTCTATTTTTTGCACAGGTTACAAAATGTATAATTAGACAAAATATAGACAGCACACATCAACAACAGATTCATCGAATACAATAGAAGATTAGTCTCTGAATACAATTCATAATTTTAGTCTCCGAATACAAGTCATCATATTAGTCTCCAAATTGAAAAGACCGAACAAAGATAGAACATTATATTACAAGTCTCGAGACCGCGAGTTTGTCTTCACATTACAAGTCGATATCGATCATCTAAACTACCATCACATAGAAGAGAGCTGCGTTCATCACGATGAGCATCATCACGATGAAACTCGTCTTCATCCGGTTCCGCCAACGCTCCCTCCCCTCTCCCGCTAGATAGCGGGCGTATCTAGATTTGGCCTCGGCCCTAGTGGCGTACCCTTTGTAACTGTTACCGCTGAATCGGTGAACCTGTCTCCGACACTCCTCCTAGTCGTCGTAGACTCCGAGAACCTTACCCTTGTACACGACATACCACGGCATCGCTATGTAGTAGCCAAACGAAACGTTAGTACCAATTCACAGACAATACATAAGCAATATATAAGTATGCAACAGAACGATCGGAAGAGAAAAGCAAGACATTAATAGCATCGATTACATCTTAAGTTGAACGACTCTCAAAACCAAAGAGACATACTACAAGTTCACTAAAGTTTAATTACAACATGAGCCAATCGATGTTTCAGAACTAGACACAGCATCACTGCTTTCGACTCGACTCAAGGGACCGGAGCGTGGATGAAGCCGCCGTCTATCATGGGAGTCATGAAAGAACGGGCGTTGTCAGCCTGCATTTGTAGGATTGTGTCGATGTCACTATTGGACGGTTGATTTCTGAGGTAGAACTGCCCCGCGGTACGAAGGACATCTTGATGGATGATTTCCGCAAACTCCGACTGGATGCGAAAGAATTCTTGTCTGATGTCCGCGTCCTGGATTGCCGACACGCTCGCGGCCCAATCTTTGAGTCTACTCAGTAGCAGAAGTTGATGATGGTCCCGTACGATCGCCCGCATGTGATGGATGGCGTAGTAGGCACCCTTCTGACCGCCAGGCGGCTGCTTGACGCAGCAAAACGTCGTATTGTGGGAGAACACGTGCTTGCTGTACTTACGAATAGGCCTGGTGAAGGTGCCTCCAGATTTGACATAGCCGGGGAGAACATCATCAAGAACCTTCTTGACATTTGTGTAGTCTACGTTCGACTGATGGTCCGGGTCGAAATACGTGGCCATGGAATATTTGGGGCTTAGGAGGATGAGCGTGCAACGTGTGTCACTGCAGAAAACACAAAATGTTAAAAGAAAAACGATCAAAATCTAAGAATTCATATGTTACGGGGCGGTTGAGGGGAGGACTTACTCGGGAAAGTAAGGCACGAGGAAGTTATCCTTATCTTGGTTTGCCAGAATGACACCTTCGAGGTAAGAACTTGCGACTTGCCGGTCCCCAGCGCTGCCCAAGATCTTGGCACGCATGTAGAAGGGGTCGACTATCACGATGTCCGGGGTCTTGTCGCGAATGATCCGCATCTCCATACTCAGCGAAAATAGCGGAACGAAGGTGTAGTGCAGCGGATGAAGGTTCAACATAGCGTGGATGTCATCAAACCGCAGGACGATCGTACCCCCGATGGAGTTATCCACAAAGCCCTTGCCCTCTGGCACCTTGGCCGCGAAAACCGGGTATGCCACATCCTTCTCTCCGAGACGCCGCTTCTCCAAAGAAAGAACACTGTCATGCAGACTCCGCATAGCACCGGGTGCAGCATCGAGCATATTTCTCGGTAGCATCGACCTACCCGCCACATGCACCCTCCTCGAGATATCCTCAGGTGAAGGTGGCCCGTCCTGAGCACGGATCGTACTCGGTGCCGGCTGGCCCGCACCCTTGTTAGTCTTTCTTTTGCGTGCCTTCTTCTTCTACTATAATGGGACCGAGTTCTGCTCACAGACCGCCTTCTTGAGTGTGTTGGGGCTGATCATATTTCGCACCTCGCCTATCTGAGGCTCGGTGAAGTCGGCAACTGGAGGCGTCTCCTGAGAGCTGAACTGCAGCCGACGCCTGTTGCAACTTGGCTTCTCCGCGGTACCAGCTAGATCGCGCACGTCTTTTGTTGGGTTGGGTTCTTGAGAAGGAGGCCCCATGAAGTCGCCACCGTACCCATGATCGGCAAAGTACTGATCGACGTTGGCAAATGTATCGTCGTCGTCGTCATTCTGATCCTGTGCCATATGCATGTTTGGATCTAGTGGCATAGGGATGTCCAGCACCATTGCGGCGGTCTTGCCATGGGGCCGACTTGGCGCCGGCACGACTGGCGGTGTTGTCTTTGGGGTGGTGTCCCCCGCCCCCAAACGAATCTGGCTCTTCGGCCAAAGCAGGGGCCAGCTCAGGCAGGCGCTGAGGGTCATCACGTCATCATCGTCGGCCCCGACGGGTCGAATCGGAGGTAACAACTCGTCGCAGCCTGGCAGCACCCGAACCAGTTGAACCCTAAACAAGTTGGGTGGCATCTGGGTACCGTGGAACAAGGGGTTGCCCGGTTGAACGATTTTGCCCTTGGCGACATCGACCAACTCGTTGTTCACGAAGTGCAGGAGAGTGCACGGAACGTCGGCGGCGCCCTGCGAAAACATGTAGGGCGTCAGGGATGCCCAGTCAAAGGCAAGGAGATGAAGTCCTCGGCCGAGAGAGGCTTAATTAGTTACCGTGATGATGGCGTCGAGCTCGGCTAATGTCGAGGCACCGCCAACGGCGGGTGTGCAGTTGACGGAGGGGCCGCTTGCTGCAGAGGTGCCGGCCGACGTACACCCGGGTGCATTAAGCTCCCGTGCCGGCGTCGGAGACACCAATGCCGCCTCCGCCGGAGACACCAATGGCCCCGCCATTGTGTTCTGCGAGTTGCTGGCCGTGAAGCTAGGAATCGGGGGCGGCCCCTGTTGGCCGCCCGCAATCCACGCACTAATCCCCTGGATCAAGGTAGGCACAATGGCGGTGATCGTCGCTCCGAGTTGTTGTTGCACTTGCTCTTGGACAATCTCCGGAATCCGCGCCACCTGTGCCTTGAGTTCTTGAACCTCGCGCGCCTAGCTTTCCGAGCTGGTCTTTTTCTCCTTTCGCCCACCAGTGTTATAGTATGACGACCATTTTGTCGACAAGCCTTTGCCGGCCACACGACCAGCTGACGTCGGCTTACTGAGCTTATCCTTGTTCTTCATTACATTCAACGCCCTATTTAGAGTGGTGTCCCAAGGGTTGCTCTTAGTCGACCCCGCGCTACTGCTTTCAGTCGCCTGCGGAAGGAATGTGAACCATTTAGAAATTTGGCTTCATTAATTAGAATGCAAGCATATGGAGCTAATTACGCGGGGGTGTATTCCTTACCAGAACAAGCTCAAGCGCCCTGGTCTTCGGATCCGTGGTAAGCTCCTTTGTTTTCGGGTCCTTCTTGTACCGGGCCCTGACAAAGTTCCTGGTCTTCTTGTCACCGTATTTATCGAAGAGGGGCGGTAGGCCTTGCTCGGCACGGTCCGCCTCCTCCTTGTCCCATATAGGCTCCGCCACTCTGTAACCGCCGGGACCGAGTGTGTGTTCCCCTAAGTTCAGATCCCGCATTTCTTTCCCCCACTTACTTGATTCGGAGCTTGCAGTGCTCGAGCAATTGATCTTGTAGTCGTTGTAGTCATCTTCGGTGATCGAAGGATTTTTATCCTTGATCTTCTCATAACTCTCACCTTTCTCGATCATTCTCTTCACATTGCTTTTCCAAGTAGACAGGGCCGTGCTCATCTTCGTGAGGGCAGCATTGTTCACTTTATTCCCTTTGAGGCTTGTGTTTTCAAATTCAGCGGGGAACTTGTATCGTTCGTGCAGCTTCGTGAAGAGGAGGTTGCGCAAATTCCCTCGGTCAGGATGCCTGAGGTTCTCGGTGTTGATCGAGACGGTGCTCCGGAGAATGCACCCGAGCTGAAGCGAGTACCCCTTGACTATTCGTTCGGGTGCCGTTGGATTCCCGTTGGAGTCCACTTCAGTAACTTCCTCCTTAGGGTGCGGAGCACGGTCAGGCGCCGGTCCTTCCGTTGCCTCTTCGGTTGGCTGCCATCTGTGCGTGCACCGCCATCATCAGTGGTGGCATCCTCGGCGACACCATCAGTGGTGGCATTAGTGGGGTCATCCTCAGCGGTACCATCAGTGGTCTCAGGATCGGTGGGGAAGGCGGCGTCCTCATACAAGTGAGGTTGTTCCTCCATCTCCTGGGACAGCTCCCAGAATTTCTTGCCGCCCGAACCCCCAGCCTCATCGTTGTTGGCCATGTTTCTCTATAAATAGGAACAAAGTTTGGTCAAAAAGTTGGTTATTGTCAAGGAACAAGATCATGGTCTCATCATTTAGGGTTTGTCGACACCGAGGCATCCTAAAAGCTAAGCTTTTATCATTGAGGGTTTTTCGACGCTGAGGCACCCTAAAAGCCTAAGCTTTCATCATTTCGGTTTTTATCGACACCGAGGCACCCTAAAAGCCATGCATTAGTCACAAGTACGCCGGGGCACTTGATCCTACTTAATTAACTACTAAGATACCCCGGCCCATGCATTAGTCACAAGTACCCCATATGTCCTATTTTTAGCAAAGTCATGCTAAAATTCACGGAAAATTTCAGCATGACCTTTGCTGAAAATAGGACATATGGAGTACCCGAATTTGCCGGAAGGGAAGTTAATCGACATTCCAGCAAACTCAAGGGCCTCTTGGGTGGACAAGGCAAAAAAGGCCTCCATCACAACAGCCAAGTGGGTATGAAATCACCACACCACATAGCAGCAAGCAGGTCTGAGTTCACCACACCGCATAGCAGCAAGGGGAAAAGATAAATTCAGGAGACAATGTAAAATGCCAAATCAACACTAGCACTATCAGAATAAAACAACTAGTCCAGTGTTACAAGACCATGCAGTAAAAGGTCAGTTAGACAACAAATATGATGTTGTTAATGGATCAGAGAGAGTACAAAACAATGTAGATACAGAACATTTGCAATCTCCAAACAAAAACTACCCCAAAAAAAGGTGACCTCCAACTAATGTCCTTGTTTTGTCAGATTTGATCTATAAATAACTAGTAGTACATGTCTGAGTATTTGGATATGCTATCTATCTATCAGCAAGTAAATTATGCCATTTGAACAGATTTATACTATTTGAATGCCAAGTACATGACTGAATCTGAATTAATGCCAAGTACATCCAGTTGGTTTCAGTCAAAGTTCAACCAAAAAAATGACACATACAAACTGAAGAGAAGTGTGGTGCTGATTCATATGTATGTATGTACAGGAGATGCAAGTGCCACCAAGATAGATAGTTTCAGTCAAATTAAAAAAAACAATTGGACACATACAAACTGAAGCAAACCGTCATGCTTTTTCATGTGTACATAGAAAAGATGCAAGTGGTATCCAGAATTTATTAATCACATGCACTTCCTCTAATTTATTAATCACATGCTCTTTGACTAACCATCCAAAAAATATAGATCAAGGATGATACTACCAGCCACCTGCGGGGAGTAAGAATGAGTAGTTTCTGCTAATTAGAGGAATCACTCATGGTACAAAGGCACATGCAAATCCTTATGCAAGAAGTGTAGATTACAAAAGCTAGACACTCATCACTATAGTAGTCTACAGCAACTGCAGAATCACCAACACTGAAAGTCAAATCTATGGGTACCATGAAAAGAAGTTAACATGGACATCAAGTAGCTGACACAAATCGAACATAGCCTAATTTAGCTAAGAAAACCCTCAGGTTGTAGTAGAAGATACTGCTCTAAAACATGTGATCCTTTTTGCATGCTAGGTTTAGTTAGTGTTACCTGCCAAGTGCACATGTGACAGTTGTTCTAGCAAGCAATGTTGCTGAAGGGTATAGCATGTAAATTGGGTCTTGGGCTATAAGTTTAGTGAACTATAGGCTACTGGGCTTAAGGGACCATTTGCACTCTTAAGAATGCCCACAAGATGAGGTTCCATGAGAGGATGTAGGAGATAAACAGGTCATGGAAAAATTCAGGATTTGCAAGTGTAGCATACCATACATTTATGATTGCTTCAGCACCTGCGTGGTTTGACTGGTCCTCACTTACTATGTAGTGATTCCTAGACAAGATCAATCTGTGCAGAAAGTGTTGTTTGGCATTCACGTCTCCCAGAACTAGGCCAATTACAGAAAGAGTAAGTGCCTCGAATGTGATATAATGGAAGTTTACAACTGTAAAAGCACACATTGTTGCTTCAGCTGACACTTACAAAAAGACAAAGCAAATGACTTATAGCTGCACTTCCCATCACTGACATGTGAAATTGTGTTGCTAAACCAGCAAAGATTAAGCGATTTCAACTGCAAGATCTAGACCTGTAGTCTGCACCATTGCAATGTGACATTCCTAGAAGAATACAGTTACAGAACATAAGCAATTTTAGTTGAGTACCCAAGTACCCACGATACAACCCCACTACCTTCATCTGAAACGCCTGTTTCTAATCAATAAGCCAATACATTAATTAACGCAACACACAAACCACCAAACCCCTTTGAGACCCTGAAACCCCACGAGATGCGCCCCGCACTATCCTGGATATCCGAGTCCATAATTCAATGTACAACTAGCTACAGGAACAGGCCAGCATAAATCCCGTCCCTCCTCCCAAAATTACCATTACCCTCGCCAATAAACTACCAATACACGCTCAATTACCACATAGCTAACACGAACCCTAACTAACCCCCACGAGCAAAGTGGATCAGCCCCGAAACAGAATTGCACGAGCCCACAGCACAGCTCAGCACAGCAACACCGGTAATTAAAAATTTCTTCAGCAAGCAGCAAGCAGCATTGTAACAAAAATTAAAAATTTCTTCAGCAAGCAGCAAGCAGCATTAGTGAACTACAATCAAGCAGCAAGCAGCAAGCAGCAAGCAGCAAGCAGCAGAGGGGGAGAGGGGGAGAGGAGGAGGGGGAGCTCACGGGGGCGGTGGTGTGGACGGGGCGACGAGGTCCGGGTGGTGGTGGTGCGACGAGGTCCGGGTGGTGGTGGTGCTCCGGCGACGGTGGTGGACGGGGCGGCGTCCGGGCCACCGGCGATGAGGGCGGCGGGGCGATGGCGTCCAACGAGGTGGGGCGACGGGGAGAGCGGCACCGAGGAGAATTGGACGACGGGGCGGCGGGGAGACGCGGACGACGGGGCGGCAGGGCGGTGGCGTCGGGAGAGGAGAGGGCGGCGTCAGGAGAGGAGAGGGGTCGAGGGCGAGGGCGAGGGAGAGAGAGGGGATAGGGAGGGGCCGGGAGGAAATATGGATGGGGGCGGCACAATACTAATGGCGCACCACCCCTCGGTGCGCCATAAGTACATCCATACTAATGGCGCACCTCACCGTGGTGCGCCATTAGTATTTTTTTTGATTTCTGCTCGAGCCAACAGATTATCTTCCACCTGACCTGATACACACCAAGTTCCCTCTACTAGCTCGACTGGTCAGCAGCCAGTTCTCACACCAGGAGGTCCTGGGTTTGATTCCCAGGCTCCACAAATTTTTTTTATGCATTTAAAATGCTGTTTGATACTTATTTGTGTTTAAATATGTTCAAACTTGTTTAAATCATAATAGTAATATTTTTTTATAAGACAGTAATAATTTTTTAAATAATATCATCAAACAGAAATGCCGGTGGAGCGGGGGAGGGTGCGCGGGGTGCGGGGGGTCGGCGGCGGCGGTTGAGTAGGGGAGGGGTGCGGGGGGTCGGCGGCGGCGGTTGAGTAGGGGAATCGAGGGTGCGGGGGGTCGGCCGCGGCGGCCGGTGGACCGGGGGGTGCTCGGCGGCGAGGGGGACCGGATCTGGCAAGGTGGGATAGCGATCGAGTTGGAGGGGGATCGAGATCGAGTCTCCATGAGATTTAAAAATATTCATGATAGTTCAAAAAGTGCCCATGAAATACAATCAAGAAATGAAGGCTACGATTTAAATACAATCGAGAAATGAAGGCTATGATTTAAAAGCTATCTGTTCACAATCTTCTTGCCCTTGTTTTTCGCAAATGGACGTCCTTTAGGTAGGGTGGTCCTGCTTCTTCTTGTGGTGTATGCTGCTACTTCATCATCGTCGTCATGTTCGATCCTCGGGTCGCCGTACTTGTCGAAGTCTTGCTCATTGGCTACTCCATCCATTCCGATGATCTTCCTTTTGCCTCTCCTCACGACAACACGACTGGGCTTTGACGGGTCGGTAATGAAGAAGCATTGGTCCACTTGGGAAGCCAGTACCCATGGCTCATTTTTCGCGGTGACGTTTGCGCCCGCGGTCTTGGATTTGGCTTCGGGTATAACCATGGTGGTGAAATACCGATCTTCTTTTAGGACGCTCTTGGCCCATCTGACACGGAACATCGGGACCTTCTCTCCAGCGTAGCTCAGCTTCCAGATCTCCTCAATCCTTCCGCAGTATCTGTCCTTGTCGTTACCGGTGTAGGATTCCATCGTTACCCCGGAGTTCTGATAACCATCGCTCTTCATGTCCTTGTCCTCGGTGTAGAATGTGTAGCCGTTGATATCGTACGCCTCATAGGTCATCAGGTTGTGCTCGGCGCCCTGTGAGAAGGCGAATATGAGTTGTTCTTCCGCGGAAGAATCCTCATGTAAAGGGCACGACAGAAGCTTCTGCTTGAACCAATGCGTGAAACATGAGTTGTGCTCTTTGAGTATATCTCCGTCCGTCCTCTGTTGGCCTCGGTCATTGTACATCTTCTTAATAAAGGTTTTGTGCTCTACCACCCAAGGATCGACCACGTCTATGTGTTGTAGCGCGACTAGGTTTGCTCTTTCAAAGTCGGCGAGTCGACCCTCGGAGTCGACATGCATTTCGCGGCGACCCTCACGGTGACCCCATCCAGCGAGCCTGCCGAGGTGCCTGTTGACGGGCAGACCAACGGGGTTCTCAATGCCTAGATAATTCGTGCAGTAGGAGATGCACTCTCGGTCAGAAAGCCCCTGGCTATGCTTCCCGCTGGAGGTGACATGTTGCGAACGTATCCTTTGATGACACCATTCATCCTTTCGAACGGCATCATGCTGTGCAGGAACGTCGGCCCGAGTTGGATGATATCGTCCACGATATGGACCAGCAGATGCACCATAACGTCGAAGAATGCGGGCGGGAAGTACATCTCAAGCTCGCATAGTATCACCACGATCTCTTCCTGTAGCCTTCTGAGTTGCCTCACGCCAACAGACTTCCGAGAGATGACGTCGAAAAAGTTGCATAGGCCAAATAGGGTTTCATGGACGTGCGCGTCCATGATCCCATGGATTGCAACTAGAAGTATCTGCGTCATCAGCACGTGACAGTCGCGAGACTTCATCCCGCTGAACTTCAGCTTCGCTGGGTCTAGGTATCTGCTTATCTTCCCCGCGTAACCGTAAGGAAGTTTTACTCCTACGAGGCAGGTGAAAAACTGCTCGATCTCCTCCTGACTTAGAGTGAAGCACGCGGGAGGGTAGTCATTTCCGGTCTTCTTGTCCTTCTTGCCTTTGCAACGACTTTCCGTGTCCTGCTTCGCCTCATCATCATCATCATCATCATCATCATCATCATCATCATCATCATCATCATATATAGCGTGAAGCTCCTGCCTGATGCCCATTGATTTCAAGTCTGCCCTTGCTTTCGGCCCATCTTTGGTCCTCTCTGGCATGTTGAGCAGGGTACCAAGCAGACTCTCGCACACGTTCTTCGTGATATGCATGACATCAAGGCTGTGAGGCACACGGCGGATCTTCCAGTACGGCAAGTCCCAGAAAATAGACCTCGTTTTCCATACCTTCAGCAGCGGCTCTGGCGCCTTTCGCTTCTTTCCCGGCTCTGGCGCCTTTTGCTTCTTTCCCGGCAGTGGGCAGTCTTTCCAATTTTTCAACAGCTCGTCTATTTCCTCGCCGCTCCTCTCACGCGGGCGTCCTCGGGGTTCAGTTTCACCATCGAACAGATCCTTGCGTTTTCTCCACGGGTCATCGTCGCGAAGCCACCTTCAATGTCCCATGAACACGGTTTTCGAAGACCCGGGATCTCTATCTAGCTGGCGATACGTTGTGTCATCCATGCACCTGACGCATCCAGAAAATCTGTGGACCACCTGCCCTGCGACATATCCGTAACCGAGATAGTCGTGCACCGTCGTGAGCAGCGCGGCTCTCATAGGGAAATATTCTTTCTCTGCGGCGTCCCACGTATTGGCTGGCGTTTTCCACAGCGTGTCAAGCTCCTCTTTCAGCAGCCCCAGATACAGATTGATGTCATTCCCTGGTTGTTTCGGTCCTTCAATTAGCATACTCATGTGAATGTACTTCCTCTTCATGCACAACCAGGGGGGAAGGTTGTACATCCACACAAACACAGGCTAGGTGCTATGTGTGCTTCTCTGGCTGCCAAACGGATTGACTCCATCGGTGCTCGCGCCCAGCACGATGTTCCTTGGAACGTTCCCAAATTCTGGGTCTTCGAAGTTCATCGCTTGCCACTGGCTCGCATCCTTAGGGTGACTCAGCATCTTGTCTTTTTTATCTATCTCCGGATCATTTGCGTCATCTTCTCGCTTCTTCTCCTCCCTATCCGCATGCCAACGCAGGAGCTTTGCTACCTTAGGGTCCGCGAAATTCCGTTGCAGACGAGGAGTGATCGGAAAGTACCACACCACTTTTCGAGGAGCTTTCTTCCTCTTCTTGTATCGAGTGACGCCGCACACCCGTCATATGGTAGACTCCATGTGCTCGTCCCAATAAATGATGCAATTGTTCATGCACACACGGTATTTCATGTGCGGTAAATCCAGAGGACACACGATTTTCTTCGCCTCCTCCAAACTGGTCGGGCACTTGTTCCCCTTGGGAAGACGTTCATGCCAGAATGACATGTTCTCGTCGAAGCATGCATCGGTCATTTTGTGTTTTACCTTCATCTCCAGAGCCATGAGCGTTACTTTCAGGCGGGTATCCTCGGGCCTGCATCCTTCATACAATGGAGTAACCGCGTCTAACTCAAGTTGATCCATCTTGGCTTTCTCTCGGGCGGCAGCTCTTGCGTTATCCGTCTGCTTGAGAAGCAGCTCTTGAATATGAGGGTCCTGCACCCAGCCCATCGATGGTCCAGCGCCGTCTGCTCCGCCGGCATCATCATCTTCATGATCATGCCCGTCGTCTGCTCCGGTATCTTCCTCATCATCATGTCCTGCATCTTCTACATGATGACTGTGTACAGCATCACCGTCGTGATCATCTCCTAGGGATTCTTCGTCTTCTCGCCCGCCCGAGCCGCGGTGGTTGTCTTGCTGCCCTTCCTCATTTCTTGCCCGGCCCCCATGGACGACTTCGCAGTCATCTTCATCACCTTGCCACCGATAGCCATCCATGAAACCACGCAAGAGCAGGTGGTCCCGCACCTGCCTGGATTCCGGGTCCGCAATAAGGCTCTTCAGCTTGCATCTTCGACACGGACATCTTATCTCCGTCTCGTTCTTTTGAAGCATCTCGGCCTTCACGGACCTCAAAAACCTATTCATGATGCCTTCGGTCATGATGCGGACCATGGTCACCTGCGGGGTAGAGCAAAACGATATTTTAGAACCAAGAAAAAATTTGGCATGACTTTCCCTAAAAATAGGACCAAAAAGAATGCTTAATGCCAAAATTCTCGCCGAAACGGAAATGAATCAACATTCCGGCAAAATATTGGCAACTATCGCATTTCAAATACCGGTACACCTCCAAACACAAACACATATGCAACACCACAAACATATGCAACATCACGAACATACATAGATCTAGCTAGGCCATAAAAAGTGCATGTGCACATTGTTGTAGGGAGAACAACATAAATATAGCTTCCCCCCTTACTTACCTATCAAAACAAGGTAATTTAACCACTTAAATTGAATGAATCTATGGTGGAAATGAGGTGAAAAAGAGGAGGCACCTGAGACAAGGAGGAGGTGGAGAGAATGAAGTGGGGAGAAAGTGAGTGTGGGTAGGAGAGGCTGTCCAAAATATCTTGTTGCTGCCCACTTACTAATGGCGCACCAACTCTAAATGCGCCATTAGTAATCCAGGTTACTAATGGCGCACCTCCTGGTGGTGCACCATTAGTAGTTTTGCAAAAAAAATACTAATGGCGCACTGTCCCACAGTGCGCCATTACTAGTTTAAACTAGTAATGGCGCACGGTGGAACAGTGCACCATTAGTAGTTTTGCAAAAAAGGGAATAAAAAATATAATAGAAAAACAACATTAGTGGCGCACTTTACGACAGGTGCGCCATTACTAGTTACAACTAGTAATGGCGCACTGTGTCTGGATGCGCCATTAGTATGTTTGGACAGGCGCACTAGTTAAAAAAAATTGATACTAATGGCGCACCCGGGGCCAGGTGCGCCATTAGTAGTTTCAACTCTAATGGCGTATCAGAAGGTGGTGCGCCATTAGTATATACTAATGGCGCACCGCTTGTCTGGTGCGCCATTAGTGTCAATCCCATCTATAGCCCTTTTTCTAGTAGTGTAGTTGGAAGCATAAGATGAAAATGCATATTCTTGGACATAACCCCGCCGTTTGGGATATTGTGTGTATTGGCTTGCAAGGTGAATTCTTTGATGGGAGAGAACCGAATCGTGAAGCCACCGCGGAATAGTTGAAAATGCTGCAATACAACGCTCAAGCTTGTGATATCCTCTTCAACGGATTGTGCCCGAAGAATTCAACAAAATCAGCCGTCTTGAGAATGCAAAGGAAATTTGGGATACTTTGATTGAGATGCATGAAGGTACCGACTCCGTCAAGGAATCCATGTTGGATGTGCTTCAAAGTCAACTTGACAAGTTCAAAATGAAGGATGGTGAAGGTGTCGCTGAAATGTACTCTAGGCTTGCTCTTATCACAAATGAGATTGCCGGCTTAGGAAGTAAAGAGATGACCGACAGATTCATCATCAAGAAGATCCTAAGAGCCTTGGATGGAAAATATGATACCGTGTGCACATTGATTCAAATGATGCCCAATTACAAAGATCTCAAGCCAACGGAAGTCATTGGAAGAATTGCTGCTCATGAGATGTCACTCAAGGATAAGGAGGAACTTCACAACAAATCAAGTGGTGCTTACAAAGCCTCATGCGAAGCCCCCACATCATCAAGTGAGAAACAAACCTTCAATGAAGAATTGAGCTTAATGGTGAATAACTTCAACAAATTCTACAAGAGTATAAGCAAAGACAGAAGCTCCAAGTCAAGGTCCTACAATGACAAAAGATCTTCTAGTCGAGAGCGAAAGTGCGACAATTGTGGAAGGCCCGGACACTATTCCAATGAGTGTACGACACCCCACAAAGAACAGAAGATTCTCCAAAAAGAAGAAGTAGAAGATAAGAATCACCACCTAGAGAAAAAAGGAGTAGAGATGATCGTTATGAACAAAGACCCTCACGGAGAAGCAAGGATTCAGAAAGAAAGGACAAGGCATCAAGGAGCTACACAAAATGAAGACATCAAGCTCATGTTGGTGAATGGGTATCCGGCTCCGACTCTGACAATCACTCCGAGAGAAGCTATCTCTCCGACTCCTAATATACTCAAGATGAAGGTGTTACCGGTCTAGCACTTGTGTCAACCAACTCCTACGACATATTTAATTCACCAAATGAAGGAATTGGAAGATGCTTCATGGCTAAAGGTCCAAAGGTATCACCCCGAGTATGTTGATTTCAATAGTGATGAAGATGACTTGTTAGGTGATGATGATTTACTTGTTAACAACTCTAGTGATGAATACTATGATCAAACGTCAATTAATCATGCTAATCAAGATGAAACGAATGACAATGATAAGGAGAAGATTGAGTCTCTAACTAAAGAACTAAACACTCTTAAGTTAGCTCATGAAACTATCTTAGGAGATTATCGAGAACTTTTAAGGATTCATGAGAAATTACATTTTGAAAAGCTCAACCTTGAGAAAGGGCATGAGTTCTTGAAGGCAATCAATGATGACCTTCGCAAGAAAAGTTCTTCTTACATTGCCAAGCATTTACTCTTATCCACTTACATGCCTCAAGTCAAGTCTAGTAACAAGAACAAGAAAGATTCTTCCTCTAGTAGTAACAATAATCATGCTAAATCCAATGTTGTTGCTTCTAGTAGTTCTCTTGATTCCACTAATGATTCTCTTAGCCAAGTTACACTCGAGCAAGAAAATAGCTTATTGAAGGGAATTATAGAGAAAGGTGTTTACAAGAGCCTTGCCGGGAGTAAGAAATTCGAGGAAATTGTACGCAAGCAAGGAAGGCATCAGAAGAACCAAGGTGTTGGTTTTGAACGAAAGTTCAATGCCAATGGAGTTGAGTGGGAAGAAGATCAATACCCCAAGACGAAGTTTGTTCCACAACAAGAGAAGTATGATCCTACTTCTTTCAAAGGGACACAAGCTCAAGATGATCTTTCACCACAAGTCCATAAGCAAAAAGGCAAGGACAAGCTTCAAGAGGAAATTGATGCATTTGAAGAAGCTCCTAAGGCCTTGGCCAAGTGGGTTCCCAAGACTACATCAAGTTCCACTTCATCAAGTACTACTACAACTCCGAGGATTCCCATCAAGATGGTGTGGATCCCGAAGAAGAAGAACTAGAGAGTTCTTGAGGGTGACTCCGCCAACATACTTCACTCTTATCATTTTGGCAAGAACGAGTGCAATCAACTTCCACATCTTGCACTAGTTCAAGGAGTCACAAACCCTCTTGTTGGTAAGACAAGGGACAAGGTAACCTAAAGCTTTCATAGACATCATCTTGTGTGTGCATCACTCTATGCCTATGGATATCCTTGTTTGTTCCTTGTGGGACTAACCCGTGTAGGTATTGAAAGTGCAACTCACTCCAAAGGATAGCTCCAAATGATCTACATCAACATTGAGCATCCACATCTTCAACATCTACATGAAGTCATCATCGACAAAACCCAAGGTTAGTTCATCCCTCTTAGGGGGGGATCTCACATCTAGGGGGAGCTTTACTCTAAGAATTGAGCTAAAGCAACTCTAATGGTGTGAAAACAACAACGCTTTATGTAAAAGTGGTAACCCCACTCGTGCTTAAACGATGAGTATGACCTATGATCAAATGTTCTCATTTGACTCCTAAGTCAATATACTCATATATAGATGACCTAGTCATCGCCAATGGCTTGATAGATGCTAGAATTGGTTGTGCATGCTTTGCCACATATTTCAATTGCCATTTTATTGTGTGAGCATGTTGGTTGCATAATTTACTCATTCAAGGACATCCACTTGTTGTTTTGATTGATTGGTTTCTTTTTCTCTTGCCAAGTGGATGGAAAAGAATGCCTAAGAACCTTCTCTAGCTATCTATGATGTTCTCGTCTCAAACTCTATTCATGCTACATCACAAAAATTGATCAAGTCAGATTCGAACCACTCTGTGTGAGGAGCACTCGGAGTCACCGATTCGTCATAGACTTAAACTTCCAAAACTTCTTTGTACGTTTCGGTCTAACCGATTCACCCATTTCGGTCATACCGAGATCACTAAGTCGATATAGGTTTTCAATCTCGGTGCAACCAATTTGAACTTTTCGATCACACCGAGTTGCAGCAACTGCTTGCAGTTATGCATCTCGGTGCCACCGAGTTGTTCCACTCGGTCACACCGACAGGGTCGGGCTATATATACCCATGGGAAAAATTTTGGAAATTTTCTCTGAACTCTTTCGCCCGCGCTTAGCCCGCTCTGCCTCCAGGGTCTCCGGATCGTCCTCCTCGTCGCCAGTTGCCTCCTGCCACTTGTCTCCGCCGCCGTCAACGGGAATCATCTCCGCCATTGCTGCCGTAGCGAGTTCATCACCTAACTTGGGTATGAACTTGATCACTGTGCTATCCTTATCTGACTCCTAGCACATTGTGTTCGCCATGAATCTTGCCACAATTGAAACTATCTTATCTAGTCAAAAACACTTCGTAGATTAGAGATGATTTGAAAATTTAGGGTTAGGTTTCCGCTGAAACCATCTCGGACCAACCGAGTTGTGGAACTCGGTACCACCGATTTGGCTCAGGCCATTGCACATGTGATTCTCGGTCTGGCCGAGAATTTAAAATCGGTGTGACCGAGTTCAGGACTTTGTGAAACCCTAGCAGTCTCGGTGACACCGAACTGTGACTCGGTCTGACCGAGTTCACTAGTTTAGGTTCCAACAGTTGCTTCGGTATCACTGAGTTTACAAATCGGTTGATCCGAAATGCTTTCTAAGGAAAACTAAAACTAAGTTTTTGATTCATTATTTTGCAAAAACCTATGTATTTTGTGATGCTCATCCACTCTACCTCATCTATAATCTATTCACAGGGTCAGCTATCAGAGATTGCATTATGTCTGATCAAAGTGACAGTCAGAACAAGTCAGAGGAGCAAGTTCACATGAATGAGGGCACTAGTCCCTCTAGCAGCTCAGATGATGGAAGCAGGAGCACACCCAGCAACTTTCCAAAAGCTGCCACCAGGGCCAGAAAGAAGAAAACTTCCGAATCTGAGGATGAAGACTATGTAGCAGTTGAGGATGAGGCCACTTCCAAGAAGAGAGTGCTTAGAAAGGAATATAGCACTGCTCCTGCAACTAAGCCAGGTCTGAAGACGAAGAGGCCAGCAGGAAGACAGCCAATGTCTAAACCTAGGAAAGTTGCCACATGTGAGAAAATGGAGCTCACTCTTGAACCCAAGGAAGCTGGAGATGGCAAGAAGAGGAAAGAGAGGGTCAAGAATACCATGGCCAGAGTTATTGGAAAGCTATCTATGATGAGAGACTCTGAAGAGGAAGAGGATGAAGATGCTGCACTAGCACCTAAGGCACCGAAACTTATGGGAGATGCCATAAGATCAGGGGCTGCTTCATCTAATCCCAAAGAAGCAACCAAGCCAGCTTCTCCAAAACCCAAAACTGCACCAAAGAGGAGTACCAGGAACATTCCAGCTGCTGAGAAAAACAAGGCCCCAGTGCCTGAAATTGTTGCTGAAGAAGAAGATGATGAGACACATGTTTTGAGGAAGTTAAAGCCAGAAATTCCAGATCATAATGATACTCATCCTCTAGCAGAAAACATGAAGATCAGGAAGGACTCATGATTGAGGCTATGGAGAGAGTCAGATCCATATGCCACCAGAAGGAGAACTGATGTGGACTACAGGTTACATACCAAAGAACAACAGGATTTTTATGAGACAGTGTTGCTTGACAAGAAACCAATAGTATGTGACATGAGATGGGTCAACTGGGAGTACATCAAAGAGAATGAAGAACACTATCCAGGAGTATATGACAGTTTCAAGGCTTGTGGAGTTGATGAGTTTGTGGCTTAGAAGCTCACAAAGTGGAATGATGAGCTTATCATGCAGTTCTACTCCACAGCTCACTTCTACCCAGATGGAAAGATAGTCTGGATGTCTGAAGGCACTAGATACCAGTCAACAGTAGAAGAATGAGCTCAATTGATCAATGCTCCCGAGGAGAATGAAGATGACTTGGATGTCTATGCCAAGAAGAAGAAGGATCACAACTCCATGGCTAGCATGTACAAGGAGATTCCTGATGCAGATCTTGAGACTCACCAATTTGGATCAGTGAAACACCTGCTGTCAGGACTGCCTACTATCAATTGGATCCTCAGGCACAATCTTCTGCCCAAGTCTGGTGATCACAGAATGATCAGAGGCCACTCCATCAATCTGCTACATATATTTGATGTGTCACAAAAGTTCAAGGTCATGAGTCTTATAGTTGAAACTATCAAGAGGACAGTTGCTGACCAAAAGAGAAGCTGTGGGTATGCACCACAGATCTAGGAGTTGATTAACTCCAAGATGGGCACTGGCACATACTTGTTGGACAAGGAGCACATGCCTATCTATCCAGACTTTGAGGACAACTAAGTGGTTATGAATGAGGATGAACCATCTTCTGTGCACACTCAAGCAAAGAGGGAGAAGGCAAAGGCTGAAAAAACTACAAAGATGCCAACCATGGAAGAGGCATCTTAGTATATTCTGAAGAGCAAGCAAGATCATCTTGGCTACTTGATTGCATCCACTCTAAGGATTGAGAAAGGGCTGGCCACCCTGACTCAAAACCAGAAGAGCTTGGAAAGGATCATGGAGCAGAAGTTCTATGACATGGATGTGAAGGTAATTGAGATCCACTCTGTTGTGGAGCAACTTCAGGATGATATGCAGGAGAGGAAGGGCAAGACAACCACTAAGGCATTTGCCAGAGTGCCTAGAGCTCAGAGGTCAACTGCAGTGCCAGCAACAGACTCCAGAGCCACTTCATTTGCACCAGCTACAGCTTCAGTGCCACAAGCTCCAGCACCTACTCCAACAGCTCCATCTACATCGACTGAAGCCTTCGTTCTTGGAGTTCTCCGGACACCACCACCTGAAGACCAAGCCTGAGAGACGATTTAGTGCTATGCATTTTCTATGAACTTTTTGGTAACTTGTTGCCAAAGGGGGAGAAAAATGTATAGATCATAGGCTTCGAGAGAGAGCGTTGCTTTTTTATTCTCTCCTGCTTTGGTGGTTGAACTTTATTTGCTTGATTGAGATACTTTCTGTCTATGTGATACTTGGATGATCATGTGTGTTTGATCATATGCTACATTAATGCTTGTTGGATGACATTATCATTTTATCCCTATATGATCATTCACTTTGCTTGGTGATGAGTGCATGTATTTAATTATTATCATTTTGAGCGCTCCACCAAGATGTATGTGACATGGAAGAGTAACCCATGAGCCTAACTCTCTGTGCATTTGCAGTCCAAAGCAAATCATAAACTATGCACAAATTTAGGGGGAGCTCTTGCTTTTCACATACTTCTCAAAGCGACAATGTTTTTCACTCTTATTATCATTCGTCGAAGCTTTGATCTATATGTTGTCATCAATTACCAAAAAGGGGGAGATTGAAAGTGCAACTATCCCTGGGTGGTTTTGGTAATTCCTAACAACATATAGCTCATTGAGCTAACATTATTCCAAGATTAATATTTCAGGAAAAGCTCAATGAGTGGCATGGCATGGATGAGGAAAGTGGACCCCTCAAAATACTAAGGACAAAAAGATTGTCTCAAGCTCAAAGCTCAAGACTCTACATTTTATATTTTAGTGATCCAAGATCACATTGAGTCTATAGGAAAAGCCAATACTATCAAGGAGGGATGAGGTGTTGCTTGATGAGGTTCTTGCTTCATAGTGCTTAGTGATATGCTCCAAAACCCTCAACTACCTTCCCACATCCACATATGACCTAAACCAAAAGTCAAAGTCGGACCCACCGATTCTTTCTATCCGGTGCCACCGAGTTCAGATGTCATAGCCACTGCCAAAAACCCTAGACAAATCAGTCTCCCCGATAGGGATCTCGGTCACACCGAGATGGGGTTGTAATCTCTATGTTTCCCTTTGTATCGTTTCGGTCCTACCGAGATGAGTGATCGGTCCCACCAAGATTGCAATGTAAACTCTCTGTTTTCCTTTTGTAACATTTCGGTCCCACCAAAATGAGCAAATCGGTCCCACCGAGTTTACCTGACCAACTCTTTGGTTAGCTTATTACCAAAATCGGTCCCACCGAGCTTGTGTAATCGGTCACATCGAGATTACGTTATGCCCTAACCCTAACCATATCGGTCCTACCGAGTTGCATCTCAGTCCCACCAAAAATCCTAACGGTCACTAGGTTTGCTAAATTGGTCCGACCGAGTTTCTCAAGTCGGTCTCACCGAGATTGGTAAATTGTGTGTAACAGTTAGTTTTTGTGTGGAGGCTATATATACCCCTCCACCCTCTTCATTAGTGGAGAGAGCCATCAGAACATACCTACACTTCCAATACACATTTTCTGAGAGAGAACCACCTACTCATGTGGTGAGGCCAAGATATTCCATTCCCACTGTCGGTGTCAAAACCGGCGGATCTCGGGTAGGGGGTCCCGAACTGTGTGTCTATGCCGGATGGTAACAGGAGGCAAGGGACACGATGTTTTACCTAGGTTCGGGCCCTCTTGATGGAGGTAAAACCCTATGTCCTGCTTGATTAATATTGAAGATATGTGTAGTACAACTGTACAAGAGTAGATCTACCACGAGATCAGAGAGGCTAAACCCTAGAAGCTAGCCTATGGTATGATTGTCTGTTGTGCTTGTTGTCCTACGGACTAAAACGCTTCGATTTATATAGACACCGAAGAGGGTTAGGGTTACACAAGGTCGGTTACAAAGGAGGAGATATCCATATACGTATTGCCTAGCTTGCCTTCCACGGCAAGTAGAGTCCCATCCAGACACGAGACGAAGTCTTCAATCTTGTATCTTCATAGTCTAACAGTCCGGCCAATGGAGATAGTCCGGCTGTCCGAAGACCCCCTAATCCAGGACTCCCTCAGTAGCCCCTGAACCAGGCTTCAATGATGATGAGTCCAGCGCGCAGTTGTCTTCGGCATTGCAAGGCGGGTTCCTTCTCCGAATACATCACAGAAGAATTTGAATACGAGGATAGTGTCCGACCCTGCAAAATAAGTTCCATATTCCACCGCAGAGAGAGAATAATATTTCCGCAGATCTAATTCGCTAGCTTGTTTTGGCAACACGACGTTACGTCATGGCCCGGTGATTATTCGAACTTTTGCTTTTAACCAGCCCCGCACATAATGCGAGGCAGTTTTTTGACACGTCTTGTCAAAGCAGCGATCGTGTCCCCTTATTATGGGATTCTCATCAATACGGGCGTGGGTAACCCAACCGCGCCATCAATTACGGCGCTTGGGGGATAAGCGAGTTTTACCAGGCAAGTGGGGACGCTTAGTTTTGTCCGCCCATATAAAGGGATAAGGATTCACCTTTCTATCCATGCCTTCTTCCTCCTCTGCTCATCCGCTCCCGCACACTCGAGCTCTAGCGCCCAAGTCCTCACTTCCATCTCAACCTTCTCCAACCATGTCCGGAGCAGGAGGCAAGTGGATGGTCTCCTCCATCACGGAGGGAGACGTCAAGAAACTGAGGAGAGCCGGATACCTGCCCGACGACATCGCGCACCGGCTCCCAGAAGAGGGGCAACTCATCCCCACCCCCAGGCCCCATGAGAGGGTTGTATCCCTCACCCATTTATTCTGCGGACTGGGATTCCCTCTCCATCCCTTCGTTCGGGGGTTCATGTTCTATTACGGCATGGATTTCCACGATCTGGCCCCGAACTTCATCCTCGACATCTCGGCATTTATCGTCGTGTGCGAGGCCTTTCTCCGCATCAAGCCCCACTTCGGCCTATGGCTGAAGACCTTCAACGTCAAGCCGAAGGTGGTGGGCGGCCGCCAGGCGGAGTGCGGAGGCGCCATGGTGGGCAAGATGCCCAACATAACATGTCTTGAGGGCTCCTTTGTGGAAACCATAAAGCGGTGGCAATCGGGGTGGTTCTATATCACCGAGCCGCGCGACCCCGCATGGGTAGCGCCCCCCGAGTTCCGATCTGGCACCCCCATGTGTCTCACCTCCTAGAAGGAGAAGGGCCTGTCCTGGGGTAATTCAAAAGAGCTGACCAGCCTTGACATGTATTCAAAACATGGTGGACAAGAAGCTCAAGCTCGTCAACATAGTTCAGGTCATGCTCATCCGCTGGATACTCCCGTGCCAACAACGGGAGTTCGCCTTGTGGGAGTTCAATCCGGCGCAACACCGAACTCTGAACATGCTCTTCGACACGACTCATGAAGATGCCTGGAGGGTGTTGTTCAAGAGCGCCGAGGTCCCTCCCCCCATTACTGAGGATCGCGGATTCAGCGCGAAGCACCAAGCCAGTGCGGTAAGTTGTTTTACCTTTCACAGGATACTTATTTTTATATAGATTGACTCTATGCGGGATCTAAACTCCCGTGCCGTTAACAGGACTGGCAGAAGATGGCCGGGCAAATCGACTGTCTGACTCCTTTGCCCGAAGGCCCCGCAGATGCCCTTCTGGCAAAGATGTTGACTTCGGCCCCTTATAAGGTGCCGGAGAAGACCAAGAAGGCCAAAGGAGCTCGAAAGAGTTCCCGACGCCATGCGTCGTCGGACTCACCGTCCGATGACTCCGCGGTGCACTCTTCCCCCGAACACGAGGAAGAGGAAGAAGAGGCTCCCCCACCGACTGGGGGAGATAAGAAAAGGAAGGCCGCCCCGGCTGGGGAGGCTGAAGGGTCCAAGAAGGGAAGGACTCTCCTTCCGGACAGCTCCACCGCCGCTGACGAAAGTGAAGACGAGTGGTTGCCCAGGGCCAAGCCCCAGGGGAGATCGTAAGTATTCAGATACCAAAGTAACCCATAGGATTCCTTTGTCGCATTGCTTTCCCTAATCACCGAACATAATTACGCAGGCCGCCACGAGCCAATATCGAGGTATCATCGGACGGCTCCCTGGGTTCGTCGGACATGGATAGCGATCCAGTCCCGACTGCCACCTCCCCTCATCCCGCCGATGACGCTGAGGTGTTGTCTCAAGAGGCACCAAATCGAGGGGAGACAGTCCCGGAGGCGCCTCAAGGTGACCATCCGGACTCCTGGAGCAGAGGGGACGGGGCCCCTGAGAGCTCTGAGTTCGGCACTTAGCCGAATACCGCGCCGGAACCTCCAGCGGTTCCGGGCTCGGGCAGGCTGTCTCCTTCTAAGAGGGGTGAGACGCCTGTGCCGGTGACCTCTATCCATCCAGAGGCGCCGGACAATCTGTTGGAAGCGCTTCACAGTGCTTCCATCGAGGAGGAGCACCGCACCATCATGAGTGCGGTGATCCAGAAGGTTCAGTCCGCCAAGAGCGGATTGATTGAAGCCTGTACTAGCCTTCTAACAGGCTTCGAGGTAAGTGTTTTAAAATGTAGTAGAAGTATTACCGCATAGACAGTATCCCCTGACGCTTTGTTCGGTGTTCGGAAAGAAAAGCCGAACAGAGGATCAAATAATATCGCAGGAGTCTAATATAAGTATGTCAATATGCATATGCAGGCTTCGCTGCTGGCGTCCGCCGCACTAACTACGGAGGTCGCCGTACTGAAGGAGGCCCTCGAGGGGTCCCAGAAAGAGCTCGACCTTGCTAAGAGCAGCTCGAGGAGAACAAGGGTAAGTAATACCCTCGTCTATAGATGGGAAAAAGGACGCGATTGCTAAATGACAGGATCTTTGTATGTTTTCCAGGGCCACGACCGAGGTGGCGACCCTGAGGCAAGCGCTGACCAAGGCCGAAGATACAGTGGCCAAAGAGCGCACTGAGCAAGAGAGGCACAAGGCTCGTGTGGGTGGGGTGCAGCAAGAGCTCTAGGCTCTCGTGACGAAGCACGAGGCGTTGGAGCTTGACTTGAAGACGCGAGAGTCTGAGCTTGCCGCGGCCCGTGAGAGCGCGAAGAGTGCCAAGGACGAGGCCCAGAAGGCCCTTCAGGAGATCGACGCGATGAAGAAGATAGCAGCGGGTAAGGCTTTCTATATGCAAAGCAAGCATGCAAAAGTAAATTATCGATAACTTACCCGGATCCAGAGCTCTTCAGGAGCATTCGCAGATTTGCCCCGTAGTGTGTCTGATGCCGCACAATTTTACCAGGCCGAGAACGGGAGCTCGACGGAGAAGCTGTTCTGGTCTCAGTATGCCGAGGCCAAACATCCGGTGCCAATGAGCGACCAGCTGAAGCAGATGGTCGAGCTACATAAGGCGGCCGATCAGGCCATGAAGGGCTTCATAGTCCGGTTGTGGCCTGGCGACACCCTTCCGAACAGCTTCTTCGGCCTGGTGAGGCGGCTTGTGGATGCCTGCACACGGCTGGAGGTCGTCAAGCGATCCGTCTGCATTGAAGGTGCACGCCGGGCTTTCACCCGTGTAAAAATGCAGTGGGTCAAGCTAGACGCCGTGAAGCTGATCAAGGAGGGGCCGCTGGAGGGCAAGGAGCACCGCCACCCCAAGATGTACTACGAGGGTGTTCTGCCGGACGCCCGTCTTATCGCGGATGAGTGTTCACAAAATGTAATATTTGAATGAGACTTGCTCGTTTTGTCCTGTATGTATGAAAACTTGTATCATATTCGCTATGCAACGCTTGTGTGAATTTAAAATATTACCTTCTGTTTGGCTGTTTATCCAATCTGAGAGATGGCTATTCCTCGGCTTCTGCCCCCATGCCACGAGTGCTGGGGTGTTCGGGATAAACCTGAGCACTCTTGCTCCCATGTTTGGGTCCTTCGAGGGAGGTGCTCAGCACAACGAACAAGGCAACCGGACTAATAATGCTTTATCACTCTCACTTAGCCATAGAATTCTATAATTTTAAATTTCGGTGAAGCCCCTGATATTCGGAAGGCCGAATTCGGGGCGCGATACACGCCTGTAAGCCGGACGGAGCCAGCCCCTCGCCCTAAGCGGCATAAGTCTTTAGGGACTCGAAAAACCTCGCCGAATAGCGACCAGTCTCTCGCCTTATCATGACAGTTAGTTTTAGCTTTCTCTACTGAGGTGCTCAGCCCGGCAGAACCGGGGCACAATTGCAGTAGTTCTCCTAGCGCTACCTTAGCCGATAGAGCAGAACGTAAGGTACCAAAACATAGGAGCTAGGCAAACCCAACATTTGACCAAAGACATGATTCAGAGCTGATGCATATAATGCTATAAGTTCGGGTGCCGCACTTGTGAAAGTGTTCGGACTTTTCACACCATATTGTGGGTACGTAAGCCCCTGGTGCATTGGTTGCACTAGAGTGTACGGTTGCAAGGTGTCATTAATGAACCATATATATATATATATAACAAAAATGCAATAATAGTCATAATGTCATGCATTGTATATTAAAAAATTGCATTAAAGCAGAGTGATATAGATAGTGCAATAAGCAAAAGAGTAGGACTATGTCCCTTCCAAGGGCGAGCTGAGGAATGATATGAAATTTGTAATCAACCTGGGAATTCCGTTGTATAACGAAGTTGTCTGACTCCTTGGTTGTTGTATCATGTGTTCAGTAATAGAGCTGCCAGACAGTGTTTCCAGAGATTAAAGTCCTGAAAGAAAAAGAAAAATAACCAAACGGGAAGCCCCTAGTGTGGTTTAGGCCGCGTTTTGGGGCGTGCCGTAGTTGTGCCCCCCTCCCCACCTGTGCCCATGGTATTTTTAATGCGTAATTATGTACGCGCGACACGAATATCGCCGTTGGGCTGGGATTGGGGTGGCCGCCGTATTGCTACGCGAGCTCAGATCGCGCTAGGCGGTCTATTTGCCGATTGCCCCGAGCGCGCTTGAAGGTGTCCGGGCTTTGAAACGCAGAACTGGTAGATTGCCTTGAGAGGCTGCTTTGCGCTTCTGCTGCAAGGGCCGCGGTGTGCTCCTCTGTTCGGAGAGAGCGCTCTGTGTTTCCATTGACTGTAATAACTCCGCAGGTCCTGGCATCTTGAGCTTGAGGTATGCATAATGTGGTACCGCATTGAATCTAGCAAATGTGGTTCGTCCGAGCAGCGCATGATAACCACTGCGGAACGGGACTATATCGAAGATTAACTCTTCGCTTCAGAAGTTATCCGGGGATCCGAATACCACTTCCAGTGTAATTGAGCCTGTGCAGTGGGCCTCTACGCCTGGAATGACGCCCTTAAAGGTCGTTTTGTAGGTTTGATCCTTGAGGTGTCTATACCCATTTTGCGCACTGTGTCCTGATAAAGCAGGTTCAGGCTGCTCCCGCCGTCCATAAGGACTCGGGTGAGGTGAAATCCGTCGATGATTGGGTCTAGGACCAGTGCAGCGAATCCACCATGACGGATACTAGTGGGGTGGTCCCTGCGATCAAAGGTGATCGAACAGAAGGACCAAGGGTTGAACTTTGGGGCGACTGGCTCCAACGCATATACGTCCCTAAGCGCACGCTTCCGCTCCCTCTTGGGGATGTGGGTTGCGTATATCATGTTCACCGTCCGCACTTCTGAGGGAAACCTCTTCTGTCCTCCAGTGTGCGGCTACCGGGGTTCTTCCTCGTCATCGCTATGCGGCCCCTTGTCCTTGTTTTCGGCAATTAACTTGCCGGCCTACTTGAACACCCAACAATCCCTATTGGTGTGATTGGCTGGCTTGTCTGGGGTGCCGTGTATTTGACACGAGCGATCGAGTATATGGTCCAAGCTGGACGGACCCGGCGTACTTTGTTTGAATGGCTTTTTCCGCTGACCGGGTTTAGAGCCTTTGAATCCGGCATTGACTGTCGTATCCTCAGTACTTTCACTGTTAATGCGGCGCTTATGCTTGTTGCGACGTGACCTGCTATTGCCGTCCTTGGTATCTGAGGTACCATGGTTCTTTGATATGTTATTACTGCGAGCCAACCAGCTGTCTTCTCCTACACAAAAGCGGGTCATGAGCGTCGTGAGAGCTGCCATAGATTTCGGCTTTTCCTGACCAAGGTGCCGGGCTAGCCACTCGTCTCGGATGTTGTGCTTGAAAGCCGCTAAGGCCTCCGCATCCAGACAGTCAATGATTTGATTTTTCTTTGTAAGGAACCGAGTCCAGAATTGCCTGGCCGACTCTTCTGGCTACTGAATTATGTGGCTCAAGTCATCGGCATCTGGTGGTTGCACATAAGTGCCCTGAAAGTTATCGAGGAATGCGGCTTCCAGATCTTCCCAACAGCTAATGGAGTCCGCTGGCAAGCTATTAAGCCAATGCCGCACTGGTGCTTTGAGTTTTAGTGGGAGGTACTTGATGGCATGTAAGTCATCACCGCGGGCCATGTGGATGTGGAGGAGGAAGTCCTCAATCCATACTGTGGGATCTGTTGTGCCATCGTATGATTCAATGTTTACAGGTTTGAAACCTTCTAGGAATTGATGTCCCATTACTTCGTCTGTGAAGCATAAGGGGTGTACGGCGCCTCTGTATTGGGCTATATCACGATGCAACTCGAATGGATCCTGCCCGCTGTGTTCGGCCCGGCCGGATTTGCTTTTACTGTATCCGGCATGACGTTTATCGTCTCGTAGAGTGGTGCACCCTCGTGATCCGTAGATCGATCTTGAATGCTTTGCTTTGTCCTCCAATATGTCTCGCAGGTCTGGCGTATCTCCCCATGCCTTTTTATTTGGATGGCGTTGGGGTGGAGGCTGAGCTTTTGGCTGGAATGCCTCTCTACCGCGGCCACGAGGTGGCCGATCAGCCGTATCATACGCTTCTTCCTCCAGTCGGGGTAGTAACCTGCGCCTTGGGTAACTCTTGGAGGGATGCTCGAGTTTATATTCCTCGGCCGCGACGGCTTTACTCCATTTGTCCGCTAGCAGATCTTGATCAGCTTGAAGCTGCTGCTGCTTTTTCTTCAGGCTATTTGCCGTGGCCATAAGCCTGCGCTTGAAGCACTCTTGTTCGACGGGATCCTCTGGTATGGCGAATTCATCGTCGCCGAGGCTTGCCTCGTCTTCGGAGGGGGGCATGTAATTCTCATCCTCCTCCTCTCCGCTAGCCGCTCTCTCAGGAGAGCTGGCTCCTTCATCCTCCTGCTCTAAATCTTGTTGGAGGGGATTGTTGTTGTCTTTGGCACTATCTGTAGTGTTATTATCTCCTGTGCCGGTATCACCACTTTTGATTTGGCGGGACTTAGAGCGGCGCCGCTGACGTTGGTGCTTGGGTTGCTTCTTGGAGGGGTCATCCTCCGCTATCTCGTCCCCATTGCATTCATTGGGTGTATCCACCATGTATATGTCATACGACGAGGTGGCTTTCCAGTGCCCTATAGGTGCTGGTTCATGTTCGTCTCCTACATCGTCGTCCATACCGTTGATATCTCCGGAGTCGAAGTCGCGCATGTCGGTTAAATCATCGACAGTGGCTACAAAGTGAGTGGTGGGTGGGCGTCGAATTTCTTCGTCGTCCGCATCCCAATCCTGTTGGCCATAATCCGGCCAGGGCTCTCCTGACAAAGAGAGAGACCTTAGTGAATTCAGAATGTCGCCGAAGGGCGAGTGCTGAAAGATATCCGCGGTGGGGAATTCCATGACCGGCGCCCAATCGGATTCGATTGGCAGGGGCACAGATGGTTCGGGGTCCGGAAGAGACTCCGGCACCTTGGAGTCACGGGCTGCGCAGAGGATTATGCTGGTGTTTGGCTCGATCGCCACCGAGACTGCAGCCCCTGAGGCGGTGTCTAGCCACCCGTCCTAGATTGGCGCAGTTGGCTCCGAGCTAAGGGTCGGAGCTGATGCGGGCGCGGCCTCTGGGGTACCGTCCGGTGGCAGAGCTAGGTCATACCCATCGCGATAGCGTGGCGCACCCGGCTGTGGCTCGAATCCATCGAAGATCAAGTCCCCACGGATGTTGGCCGTGTAATTCAAACTTCCAAATCTGACCTGATGGCCAGGGGCGTAGCTTTCAATCTGCTCCAGATGGCCAAGCGAATTAGCCCACAGTGCAAAGCCGCCGAATACGAAGATCTATCTGGGGAGAAAAGTATCACCCCGGACCGCATCGCTATCGATGATAGTAGGAGCCATCAAGCCTAACGGCGAGGACACAGAGGAGCTCTCAATGAAAGCACCAATGTCGGTGTAAAAACTGGTGGATCTCGGGTAGGGGGTCCCGAACTGTGCATCTAGGCCGGATGGTAACAGGTGGCAGGGGACACAATGTTTTACCCAGGTTCGGGCCCTCTTGATGGAGGTAAAACCCTACGTCTTGCTTGATTAATATTGAAGATATGCGTAGTACAAGAGTAGATCTACCACGAGATCAGAGAGGCTAAACCCTAGAAGCTAGCCTGTGGTACGATTGTCTGTTGTGATTGTTGTCCTACGGACTAAAACCCTTCAGTTTATATAGACACCGGAGAGGGTTAGGGTTACATAAGGTCGGTTACAAAGGAGGAGATATCCATATACATATTGCCTAGCTTGCCTTCCACGCCAAGTAGAGTCCCATCTGGACACGAGATGAAGTCTTCAATCTTGTATCTTCATAGTCTAACAGTCCGGCCAATGGAGATAGTCTGGCTGTCCGGAGACCCCCTAATCCAGGACTCCCTCACCCACCATATGAATCTTGATCTCTAGCGTTCCCCAAGTTGCTTTCCATTCAAAGCTTCTTTCCACCAAATCCATATCCTGTGAGAGAGAGTTGAGTGTTGGGGAGACTATCATTTGAAGCACAAGAGCAAGGAGTTCATCATCAACACACCATTTGTTACTTCTTGGAGAGTGGTGTCTCCTAGATTGGCTAGGTTTCATTGGGAGCCTCCGACAAGATTGTGGAGTTGAACTAAGGAGTTTGTAAGGGCAAGGAGATTGCCTACTTCGTGAAGATCTACCGCTAGTGAGGCAAGTCCTTCGTGGGCGATGGCAATGAAGGGATAGACAAGGTTGCTTCTTCGTGGCCCCTTCGTGGGTGGAGCCCTCTGTGGACTCGTGCAACCGTTACCCTTCATGGGTTGAAGTCTCCATCAACGTGGATGTACGATAGCACCACCTATCGGAACCACGACAAAAACATCCGTGTCTCCAATTGCGTTTGAATTCTCCAAACCCTTACCTTTACATTCTTGCAAGTTGCATGCTTTATTTTCCGCTGCTCATAGACTCTTTGCATGCTTGCTTGAATTGTGTTAAGATTGCTTGACTTGTGCTAAGATAGCTAAAATCTGCCAGAGACTAAAATTGGGAAAAGGATAGATTTTTAATTGGTCAAGTAGTCTAATCACCCCCCTCTAGACATACTTTTGATCCTACAAAACCTCCAAGCCATCTGAAGAGGCAGTTGGAGAAGGCAAGAAAAGGAAGGAAAGGGTCAAGAAGACCACTGCCAAAGTGCTTGGCAGATCATCAATTATGAGAGATGACGATGAAGAGGAAGAGGATGCTGCACCAGCACCCAAAGATCAAAAGCTCATGGGAGATGCAATCAGACCAGGGGCTGCTCCATCCAAGCCCAAAGCTTCTCCCAAGGCTTCTGATCCAGCTCAGAAGCCCAAGAGAAGCACTAGAAACATTTCTGCTGAAGAAAAGAACAAGGCCCCAGTGCCTGAAGCTACTGAAGAAGATGAAACTCAAGTGCTAAGGAAGTTCAAACTCAAGATCCCTGACCACAATGATGCACATCCAGTTGCAGAAAACATGAAAATCAGGAAGGATGGAGGATTGAGACTATGGAGAGAGTCTGATCCATATGCTATCAGGAGAAGAACTGCTGTGGACTACAGGTTTCACACTAAGGAACAACATGACTTCTATGAGACAGTGTTGCTTGACAAGAAGCCCATTGTGTGTGACCTGAAATGGGTAGACTGGGAGTACATCTAGAAGAATGAAGATCACTATCCTAGAGTGTATGCCAGTTTTAAGGCATGTGGAGTTGATGAATTTGTTGCCCAAAAGCTCACCAAGTGGAATGATGTGCTGATCATGCAGTTCTACTCCACTGCCCATTTCTATCCAGATGGGAAGATCGTTTGGATGTCTGAGGGTACCAGGTACCAGTCGTCTGTTGATGAATGGGCTTAGTTGATCAATGCCTCAAAATAAAGTGAGGATGACTTGGAAGTATATGCTGAGAAGAAGAAAGACCACAACACTATGGCCAACATGTACAAGGACATCCCAGATGCTGCTTTGGATACACACAAGTTTGGATCTGTCCACTACCTGTTGTCTGGTCTGCCAACAATCAACTGGATTCTGAGGCACACTCTGCTACCCAAGTCAGGTGATCACAAGATGATCAGAGGACATGCTATAAACTTGCTTCACATATTTGATGTCCCATAGAAGTTCAAGGTTATGAGCCTGATTGTTGAGACAATCAAGAGGACTGCTGCTGATCAGAAGAGGAGTTGTGGGTATGCCCCACAAATTCAGGAGCTCATTAACTCCAAGATGGGCACAGGCACATATCTTTTGGACAAGGAGCACTTGCCCATCTATCCTGAATTTCAAGACAACACTGTGGTGATGGATGAAAACGAACCATCTTCAGCTCAAGCACATGAGAAGAGAGAGAAGGCAAAGGCAGAGAAAGCTGCAAAGATGCCAACTGTTGAAGAGGCATCTCAAGTGTTCTTGAAATCCAAACAAGATCAACTTGGATATCTGATCCAATCCACCCTGAGAATTGAGAAGGGCTTGGCCACCCTGACTAAGAACCAGGAGAGTTTGGAGAGGATCGTTGAGTAGAAGTTCTATGATTTGGATGTCAAGGTCACTGAGATCCAAACTGTAGTTGAGCAGCTACAAGAGGAAGCAGAGGAGAGGAAGGGAAAGTCTACTACTGATGCTTTCAAGAGAGTGCCACCAGGTACAAGGTCTGCTGCAGTGCCTGTGATAGATACTCGAGCTACATGATCAGCACTAGCAGCCACAGCTCTAGTGCCACCTCCAGCACCCACTCCATCAGCTCCAACTACTTCATTGGAAGCCTTCGTCCTTGGAGTTCTCTCTACACCACCTCCCAAAGATCAAGCCTAAGAGTCGTTTAGCACTATGCATTTTTGAACTTTTTGGTAACTTGTTGCCAAAGGGGAGAAAAATGTATAGATCATAGGCTTCAAGAGAGAGAGAGAGTGTTGGTTTTTATCTCTATTTGCACTTATTTGGTTTGTTTGAAACTTTATTGTGTGATTGTGTGAGCTACTTGTGAGATACTTGTTGATCATGTGTTTGATCATATGCTACCCTTAATGTTTGGTTGAATGATGCTATCTTTTATATCTCTTATATGATCATTCACTTGCTTGGTGATGAGTGCATGCTTGTAATCTCTATCATTTTGAGCGCTCCACCAAGATGTATGTGACATGGAAGAGTAACCCATGATCCTAATCGATTGTGCATTTGCATTCAAAAGCAAATTTTAAATAATGCACAAATTTAGGGGGAGCTCTTGCTTATCACATACTTCTCAAAGCGACGATGTCTTTTCAATCTTAATTATCATTTGTCGAAGCTTTGATCTATATGTTGTCATCAGTTACCAAAAAGGGGGAGATTGAAAGTGCAACTATCCCTGGGTGGTTTTGGTAATTCCTAACAACATATAGCTCATTGAGCTAATTCTATTCCAAGATGAATACTTCAGGAAAGCTCAATGGTTGGCATGGCATGGATTAGAAAGTGGACCCTTCAAAATGCTAAGGATAAAAGATTGGCTCAATCTCAAAGCACAAGACTCTACATTTTCTATTTTAGTGATCCAATATCACATTGAGTCTATAGGAAAAGCCAATACTATTAAGAAGGGATGAAGTGTTGCTTAATGAGGTGCTTGCTAAAAATTCTTAGTGATATGCTCCAAAACCCTCCACTACTTTCTCATATCCACATATGTACCACACCAAATATCCAACTCGGCCCCACCGATTCTTTCTATCCGACGCCACCGAGTTAAGTTGACATAGCCACTGCCAGAAACCCTAGTCTTTTCAATCTCACCGATAGGGATCTTGGTCTCACCAAGATGGGGTTGCAATCTCTCTGTTTCCCTTCGTAACGTTTCGGTCAAACCAAGATGAGCGATCGGTCCCACCGAGATTGCAATGTAAACTCTTTGTTTCTCTTTCGTAACACTTCGGTCCAACCGAGATGAGCGAATCGGTCCCACCGAGTTTGCCTCACCAACTCTCTGTTAGTCCATTACCAAAATCGGTCTCATCGAGTTTGTGTAATCGGTATCATCGAGATTACGTTATGCCCTAACCATAACGAAATCGGTCCCGCCAAGTTGACATGTTGGTCCCACCGAGAATCCTAACGTTCACATTTCGAACTAAATCAGTCTGACAATGTTCTCTGAATCGGTCCCACCGAGTTTGGCGATTTGTGTGTAACGGTTAGATTTTGTGTGGAGGCTATAAATACCCCTCCACCCACTCTTCATTCATGAAGAGAGCCATCAGAACGTGCCTACAGTTCCAATACATATTTTCTGAGAGAGAACCACCTACACTTGTGTTGAGGTCAAGATATTCCATTCCAACCACATAAATCTTGATCTCTAGCCTTGCCCAAGTTGCTTTCCACTCAAATCTTCTTTCTACCAAATACAATCCTATGAGAGAGAGATGAGTGTTTGGGAGACTATCATTTGAAGCACAAGAGCAAGGTGTTCATCATCAACACACCATTTTTTACTTCTTGGAGAGTGGTGTCTCCTAGATTGGCTAGGTGTCACTTGGGAGCCTCCGACAAGATTGTGGAGTTGAACCAAGGAGTTTGTAAGGGCAAGGAGATCGCCTACTTCGTGAAGATCTATCCTAGTGAGGCAAGTCCTTCGTGGGCGATGGCCATGGTGGGATAGACAAGGTTGCTTCTTCGTCGACCCTTCGTGGGTGGAGCCCTCCGTGGACTCGCGCAACCGTTACCCTTCGTGGGTTGAAGTCTCCATCAACATGGATGTACGATAGCACCACCTATCGGAACCACGCCAAAAATCTCCGTCTCAACATTGCATTTACTCCCTCAAACTCCTACCTTTACCTTCATATGCAATTGTTTTACATTCTGCTGCTATAATATTAGAATTGCATGTGTTGGTTGATTACTTGTTTGTGCTAAGTTGCTAAAATCTGCCAAGAACTAAATTTGGGAAAAGGCTAGATCTTTATTTGATCAAGTAGTCTAATCACTCCCCTGTAGACATACTTTCGATCCTACAAGTGGTATCGGAGCTTTGGTCTCCATTTGCTTTGATTTCCATAGCTTTTGGTGGTCATAGCCTTGGTTTCACAACCTAGGAGAGTATGGCGTCTAGTGAGGGAAATTACCATCGTACAGGTCCTTACTTTGATGGTACAATTTTTGCTAGTTGGAAACAACCCTTAGCCGACGTCTCCCTGCCCAGAGGCGGTTGTGTTAGCGGAAACAAGGCAATCAGATATGCGGGCTTTATAACTTTCACTTAGTCATAGGAACTTTAAACTGGGGAAGCTAGCTACGAACCCCCGGTTAGTGTTCGGCACCGACCGATGTCTAGCCATTAACACTTCGGCCAATGTTATGAAAGGCCCATCGTTTAACAGGGAATAATCGGTATCGATCTATAGTTTGACACCGTCATCAGACCGCTGACCAATTTACGCCCATTGTGACAGTCAGTTTTTGGCTTTCTCCACTGAGGTGCTTAGTTATTCGAGGTGGAAGCACAATCGCAGTGGTTCTCCCTTTGCACACCTAGCCAAACAAAGCGAAACGTAGGAGGCAAGCACAGGAGCCGGGCAACCCAACTATTGACCGAAGACACAATTCGAAACCGATGCATATATAGCAATATCCGAAAATGTTTTTTTTGAACCTCTAAAGGTGTCCGACGTTGCACTTCAAGACTTATGCTGGAAATACACAAATAGTTTAAAAGTGCCATAGTCTTGAAAAAACCAAAAACTCCAGTGAAAACTTTACGCCCAAACTAAATCAAGTCATTTGGTACCAATCCGAAAATTGGTCTTATTTTTGTGCTTCTGTCATGCATTAATATTACACATCCGATCTCAAGACTTCAAGTGGGTCAGCCTATGGCTGCAATATCCTATCGCGAAGGCGGAGTACAGCTTGTTAGGCCAGTTTAGAGAACTAAACTCGAGGGACATTAGAGATAAAACAGGCTATCTGGCTATTGACCACACACTCGAGTCAAGAAAGGAGTGGTAGAAAAAGACTGTGCAACGACTAGGAAGAAAACCATTATTATAGAACGACTCATACAAATTTAAGAGCCCCAGTTAACTTGGGTAATGTAAGTGTTTTAACAAATAATATTTTTAACAAACTAAATTTTTTGTTTAACATAAATATAAAGTTTGGTCGAACCGAACGAGAATTAAAAAAATGAGCACGTAAGCGACTTAGCTGGTTAATGAGCTGGTGTCGATGCGCAGCCCGAGCGTACGGTGGGACGAGGTCCCAGCCCCCAAGCCGGTCCCGAGGTGGCGTAGCAAAGAGCTTGGCATTTCAAAGTGATGACATAGCACGGCCAATGTGGCGAGGTGGAACCCCCAGTCCGACCGAGGCGACGGAGCAGGCCGGTAGTATGACGCCGAAGTCCCTGGCATGGTTTAATGAAGTGATGACGAAGCCACCGGTCCAGCCGAGGTGGCGTGCTACGTTGGTACGCCGAGGTGACAGCACTGCCCAACCCGGATCATTTACCTGTGCACAGAAAATAGTGCAAGCCGAAGATAATAGTAATAATAACAAATTAAAAAATCGTTGCATAATTAATAAATTATTCAAAGCGAGTAATAAAAGAAATATGGCCAGTGTGCCGAACACTCGATGAGGTAGAGCTCTCTCAGCGATGCCAAAATCCCCGAGGAAACCGAACATGTCGGTATGGTAATTTGACCAACAAGGTGATCGCGTGAGCCTATTTATGCCGATTGGGATGACGACGTCGGCTTGCCGAAGTGACCGCGTGACACAGTGGAAGTCGATTACCTACACATGTGAAATGGTGCAGTTCAAAAATAATAATATAAATATATCACAAATCCTCGAATATTAATTTACGCAATTTAATTTTGAAAGAGATGTGGCCTGGTGTCGAAGCCAATGTCGATGCAGGGTGTCGGTGTGGCAAAGCCTGAATTCACAGGGTGGTCCTAGTTCCCAATGTGGCGTTCGCCGAATTGCGGACAGGAAACTAACCGAACCATCACCCAACCATCGTTAATGCGGCCAGCATTTGATAGTCATGTGTACAGAGAATGGAACAAACCAGAGTAATATTCCTTGGAAAAAATAAGCCCATGCAAGCAAAAACAATAGTAGGAATAATAGCACCTGGTTTATTTGTTGTAGCAATCCAAAGAGACACACATGGGCGTTCATGAATTTGCATCTAGTAATAGTACTAGTGCCAGCGGTAGCTTGAAGTTGTGTGCACGTGCTTGGCCCGGACGCGGTGAAGCGAAGCCCCCGGTCCAGCTAATGTGACGAAGCTGGTCGGCTTGTGATGCTGAAGTCTCCGGAGTAGGTTGATGAAGAGATGGTGAAGCTCCCGGTCCAGCCGAGGTGACGGAGCAGGTCGGTAAGGTGACGTTGCCGCCGCCGTGCCAACCGAGGTGTTGAAGCGATTCGGCGTGGCGGACATAGGTTTGAAGAAGCTACGGCTCGGCCATGCCGACGCTGGTCATAACTTGTGACGTGGTCAATGCCGGATTGATGAAGTGACCGAGCGGCGATGTCGATGCGCCTGACTCATGCAATCCATGGGGCGATGGTGCTGGTGATGATTTAGCCTTCGCGATGCCGAACTCTTGTTCAGCTTGCTGAGCTGATGATTCGATAAGATTAGGCTCGGCTCGATGAAGCGACGATCTGTCTAGCGCAGGTCGGCAGACGTGGAGCAAGGACTGGTTTGACACCGGCACGACGGTGAAGATTACCTCCGAAAAGGAGCAAAATTTGTGAGCATGTGTTTGGAAACAAAACACAATACCCTAGAAAGAGATTCTTCCAAAAAGGTTGTCCAATATCCTGTTCATGAAAAAAGATGAACTCGGGTCGGATTCGTATTCGCGCAAAAAATAAAACCGAAAAGTGATGCACTAGTCGGAAGGTTACCGGAGTTTGAATAGTCGGATCGAGCCGGAATATTGAGAGGTGGTAGATATGGAAATTCCACAGAATATGAACGGTTGGATCTTCCAAATAACTTTCGAGCTAGGCTCTCGAGACCATGTCCTAAACTCGTCCAGATTCCTGTCCAGACTCAACAGGCCTCCGATATATCATATATTGCCGGAGATTCCTCCATCGGAAGACAATGGAATTTTACAGGGTTGTTTTCTACTCAATTCCTCACAATTCCACCAAAGGGTTCGTCAAATCGGCTCCCGGGGATACGGTGGTAGTGAAAACAAGTCTACTATACAGAAAAAACCGTGCGGCCGCACGAGGGCAATGTTGACGATGAGCCCCAGGCTTCATGGATGACTTTTCCATGGTCTCGGTTGAGATTTGAGCTAATGATAATGAAAGTATCCATCTAATTTTGATGATCTGATGTGGAGCGCGGTCCTTGGTCTAGCTGAGGTGACCAATCGAGCCGGCGACAAAGATGCCGACATCGACCATAAAGCTCGGTTCCGATGCGTAGATCGCGCCGGAGACGATCCGAATTCCCATCGCACCGTGGAGACTGCCAGCAGGGTCTCAATGAAAGCACCAATGTCGGTTCTATATCCGGCATATCTCGTAGTAGGGGTCCTAAGCTAGGTGTCTTGGAGCGATGGTAATATGGACACGGGATTTCACACTACTAGGAAAATGCTTATAGATAGAATTTTACTGGTAGCATTTGTTTATGACCCCATGCTACTAGTAATTAGTAGTAGCGCTGGGTAGAAAGCGTGCTACTAGTATGTGTTAGCAGCAGCGCTTGTTACCTAGCCCCACTCTACTGCTAAGTTTAACACACCACACCCCTTGGTCAATAAATATTAGCAGCGCTGGTCGTCCAACCGGCGCTACTGTTAGTTTTGGATCTATAGCGCATGTTTAGATAAGCGTGCTACTGCTATTTTTTCTATGTATAACATTTTACCAGTAGCGTGTTTCTCTAGACCGCGCTATAGGTAGTGCAACACTAGCCATAGATATTTTGGAAGCTGCCATAGTAGTAGCGTGTTTTGGCTCCCCACGCTACTGCTATGGTCGCCGGCCACCTACCACCTTTCCCCTCCTTCCTCCCCTTTCTTCTTCCTCTCCCCCTTCCATTCTCCCCCTTTCCTTGCACCTTGCTTGTTCTAATGCCCCCCATCCACCACCTCTCCATTAGAGCCCTCCCTTCTTCTCTTCTTTTCCCTTCCACCACCCCCCTCTTCTTTGCCCCTCCAGCACACCCCTCCCATCACCACCCCCTCTTTCTTTGCCCTCCACCACCACCCCCTCCATTAATGCCCTCCCTCCCCCTCTTCTTTGCCCTCCCCCACCCCTTCCATTAATGCCTTCCCTCTTCTCCTCTCCCCCTCTCCTCCCACTCTCTCCCTAGCTCTCTCTCTCCATAGGGAGCTAGCTAGCTAGTTAGAGCTATATATATCTAGAGCTACTAGGTAATTAAGAAGAAAGGTGCTCGATATCCCTCTCGACACATAGGTGAGAAAAAATGTTTTTTGTGTGGATAAGGACCGAAACTATGTGGGTGACATGAGTTGCCTATGTTTTGCCGAAATGTCGATTCAATTCCGTTTCGGCGAATTTCGGGCAAACTCAATATGTCCTATGTTTAGGGAAGGTCATGCCAAATTTTTGTATGAATTTGATCCATGCATGCATATATACGTGGTTATAATATTTGCTCCGCACGCAGGTGATCATGAAGGTCAATGGAAGGATGGTGGGAAGATACTGGCAATCCGTTGTGGATGACATGTATGAAAAAAGACTGAAGGATGTTTTATGTCCGTGTCGAAAATGCAAAGGAATAGTCAGGCTCATCCCCTTTGAGGGTGGCACATTCAAGGCGCACCTGCTCATGCATGGTTTCATGCATGGACATACTCGGTGGATAAGTAAAGATGATGAGGATGTCGACGGGGCAGGAAATAACGACATGGGGCCACCAGACGAAGAGATGACCGATTATGTGCCCGAAGAGGAAGACGGCCTCGGAAATGTCGATGGCGAAGAGGCAGTTCAACGTGGAGAAGACACGGACACGCCGCCGTCTTCGTCACTACTAAGTTCAGCCATGCGGGACCTGCATGTTCGAGACCTGCTTCGCAAGAAGACGACTAGCGACAGAGCTGCTTCTAGAGAGGAGGCCAAACTGGCGCAACTGGAGGTAGACTCGATGACTCCTTGTATGATCGTTGCAATCCCGAGGTGACCCGCTTGAGTTTCACACTAGAACTTCTAAAGACGAAGGCAAAAAACAAATGGACAGATACAAGCTTGGATGAGCTTTTGAAGTATCTAAAGAAGGTTCTTCCCGCGGGAAGCCTGTGTCCTACTAGTGTCGAGGAGGCAAAGAAAATTGTGTGCCCTCTTGATCTGCCACACATTGGATATCACACATGCATCAATGTTTGCATCATATATCGGAATGAGCACGCGGAAAAAAACATCTGTCCAGAGTGCAATGCTTCACGATATAAAAAGGCCGGAAAGAAAGCTCCACAGAAAGTTGTATGGTACTTTCCGATCACTCCGCGTCTACAACAGTATTTGGTAGATCCTAAGGAAGCAAAGATTATGCGCTGGCACATGGAGAGGGTGAAGCCAGATGACGGAGATGAGCCGAAGCTGAGACACCTCGCATATGCTAGCCAGTTGAGAGCATTAAATGCTGAATTTGATTTTTTTTCACAAATGATCCGAGGAACATCGTGCTTGGCGCTAGTAGTGATGGCATGAATCCATTTGGCAACCAGAACACCAATCATAGCACATGGCCCATGTTTGTATGGATGTACAACCTCCCCCCTGGTTGTGCCTGAAGGAAAAATACATACACATGGCTATGCTTATTCAAGGGCCGAGACAACCGGGAAATGATATAAATTTGTATCTCGGGTTACTGAAAGAGGAGCTACATACCTTAAGGACAATGCTGACCAAGACATGGGATGCAAGCAAAGGAGAGTATTTCTACATGAGAGCCACGCTGATCAGGATGGTGCAGGACTATCTCGGTTATGGCTATCTCTCCGGCCAGGTGTGCCACGGATATTGCGGATGCACGAGGTGCATGGATGATACAACTTCTCTGCAGCTATCGAAAGATGGCGGGTCTTCAAAAATCGTTTACATGGGGCATCGAAGATGGCTCGAGAAGGATGACCTGTGGAGAAAGCATGGAGATCTATTCAATGGTAAGGCTGAGCATCGAGGTCCTCCACGTAAGCGTAGCAATGCAGAAATATATAAGTTATTGAAGAACTGGGAAGAGTGCCCCTCACCGAGAAAGACGAAGAAAAAGGCGCCGGAGCCCCTGATGAAGGTATGGAAGACAAGATCTGTTTTCCGGGACTTGGAATACTGGCCCATACTCGACACGCCTCATAGCCTTGATCAAATGCATATCACAAAAACATCCTTGAGAGTTTGCTTGGAACATTGATGAACATGCCGGAGAGGACCAAGGATGGGCCGAAGGCAAGAAAAGACTTGGATTTTTTGAATATCAGGAAAGATCTCCAAATGCCCGGTAAAAGGTCGTCAGAGGAGGCTGAGACGGAGACGGAGACGGAAGATAGGGGCAAAAAAGTAAACAAGAAGGAAGAACAATATTGCCCCCCCTCTTGCTTCACCTTAGATCCGAAGGAGGTCGATCAATTGTTCAAGTGCCTTGCCAGAATCAAAGTTAGTTCTGGATACTGTGGGAAGATAAGAAGATATCTAGACACTAAGAAAAAAGGTTCAGTGGGATGAAGTCTCACGACTGTCATGTGATGATGCCGCAGTTACTCCCGGTTGCACTTAGAGGGATTATGGACACACATGTGCGTGAGACGCTTACTGACCTATGCCACTTTTTTGATGCTATCTCTCGAAATTCGATCAGTGTGAAGCAACTCCATAGGCTACAGGAAGAGATCGTTGTCATACTGAATGAGCTAGAGATGTACTTCCCGCTCGCGTTCTTTGATGTCATGGTGCATCTATGTGTCCACATCGTGGACGACATCATCGACCTAGGGCCGACATTCCTGCACAGCATGATGCCGTTCGAGAGGATGAATGGCGTCATCAAAGGATTCGTTCGTAACATGTCCCATCCAGATGGAAGCATAACCCAGGAATATCTTACCAAAGAGTGCATCTCTTTCTGTGAGAGTTATCTAGTAGGCACCAGAGACCTTGTTGTTGGTTTACCCATCAACAAGCACTATGGAAGGTTCGAAGGCGAAGGTCACACCAACGGTCATAGGGATGTGAATGTGTTATGCTCGGGCCGACAAGACGACCTTGACAGGGAAAACTTAGTAGTTCTACAACACCTAAATGTGCTAGAAGATTTTGTGACACTGCACAAAGAGACCATCGCAAAGAAGTACCATGACCGTGGGGTGCACGGGACAGACGCTGAAGTTATTAGAGAGCACAACTCCACTTTCTTGCGTTGGTTCAAAGAGCGAGTTCTGGCTAATCCCCGGGAAGAGGGTTGTCCGAACGGAACGCTCATATACGCCTTAGCACATGGCCCCTCGACCAACGTCGCGACTTATCAAGCATACGATATCAATGGATACACGTTCTACACGGAGGAGAAAGATATAAACAGTGATGACCAAAACTCAGTGGTGATGATGGACGCCATGAATGGGAATGTAATTGAAAGATATTACGGAAGGGTCAAAGAGATATGGGAGCTTAACTACTCTGGATTGCATAGCGCGACGATGTTCCGTGTCAGATGGGCTAAGAATGTACAAAGAGAAAACCGACATTTCACTACCATGTGTATACCCGACTCCGATAGCGGTACTGTCAACGCCATCGCCAAAAATGAGCCATGGGTACATGCTAAACACATGACACAATGTTTCTTCATAACTGATCCGATCAATCCCAGCCGCCCAGCCGTGTTGTCATGAGGAGAAGCAAAAGGAGCATCGCTGGAATGGATGGAGTCGCCAACGAGGAAGACTACGACCAGTACGGTGATCCGATGAGGGAAGATGATGCTGATGACGATGAAACATACGTCAAAAGAAGAATGAAGATTACATTACCTATGAAAGATCGTAATCCCTGGAGAAGGCCAAGTCACGACCATGGGCTCAATTATTCGACAACGAACAAAAGAGGGAAGAAGATCAGTCTAAAGCGTCGTCATCGCCCAAGCTGACAAACTAATCCACAAATTTTGTGTGTGTCTATCTTGTATACCGGCGTTAGCGGTCAAATCATGTAATATATATAATACTAATTATTATTCGGAGGGTAACAGTGGTATTGTTCGAACGACAGACCAAATTAAACCCTAGCTAGCTAGAGCTATATATACCCCTGCTATACAAAATTTGTACAAATGCAAATGAAAGATAAGAAAAAGAAAATTGCAAATGAAAGAAAAATAAAAAGAAAAAGGAACTAATAAGTTGTGGAAAATTAAATACAAGAAAAATAAAAAAAAGAAAGGAAGGAAGTTAGTGGAATATTAACTTAATGGATTTTATGATTATGAAATTTGGCAAATGGATGTCAAAATTGCATTCCTTAATGGATTTCTTAAAGAAGAGTTGTATATGATGCAACCAGAAGGTTTTGTCGATCTTAAAGGTGCTAACAAAGTGTGCAAGCTCCAACGATCCATTTATGGACTGGTGCAAGCCTCTTGGAGTTGGAATATACGCTTTGATAGTGTGATCAAAGCATATGGTTTTATACAGACTTTTGGAGAAGCTTGTATTTACAATAAAGTGAGTGGGAGCTCTGTGGCATTTCCGATATTATATGTGGATGACATATTGTAGATTGGAAATAATACAGAATTTATGGATAGAATAAAAGGATACTTGAATAAGAATTTTTCAATGAAAGACCTCGGTGAAGATGCTTATATATTGGGCATCAAGATCTATAGAGATAGATCAAGACGCTTAATTGGACTTTCACAAAGCATATACCTTGATAAAGTTTTGAAGAAGTTCAAAATGGATCAGTTAAAGAAAGGGTTCTTGCCCGTGTTACTGATACATCTCCAACGTATCTATAATTTTTGATTGCTCCATGCTATATTATCTATGGACATTATTGGGCTTTATTATCCACTTTTATATTATTTTTGGGACTAACCTATTAACCGGAGGCCCAGCCCAGAATTGCTGTTTTTTGCCTGTTTTAGGGTTTCGAAGAAAAGGAATATCAAACGGAGTCCAAACGGAATGAAACCTTCGGGAACGTGATTTTCTCAATGAACAAGACCCGGGAGACTTGGACCCTACGTCAAGAAAGAAAAGAGGAGGCCATGAGGTAGGGGGCGCGCCTACACCCCCCCCCCCCAGGCGCGCCCTCCACCCTCGTGGGCCCCCTGTTGCTCCATCGACGTACTCCTTCCTCCTATATATACCTACATACCCCCAAACGATCAGATACGGAGCCAAAACCCTAATTTAACCGCCGTAACTTTCTGTATCCACGAGATCCCATCTTGGGGCCTGTTTCGGAGCTCCGCTGGAGGGGCATCGATCACGGAGGGCTTCTAAATCAACACCATAGCCCTCCGATGAAGTGTGAGTAGTTTACCTCAGACCTACGGGTCCATAGTTAGTAGCTAGATGGCTTCTTCTCTCTTTTTGGATCTCAATACAATGTTCTCCCCCTCTCTTGTGGAGATCTATTCGATGTAATGTTCTTTTTGCGATGTGTTTGTTGAGATCGATGAATTGTTGGTTTATGATCAAGTATATCTATGAATAATATTTGAGTGTTCTCTGAATTATTTTATGTATGATTGGTTATCTTTGCAAGTCTCTTCGAATTATCAGTTTGGTTTGGCCTACTAGATTGATATTTCTTGCAATGGGAGAAGTGCTTAGCTTTAGGTTCAATCTTGCGGTGTCCTTTCCCAGTGACAGTAGGGGCAGCAAGGCACATATTGTATTGTTGCCACCGAGGATAACAAGATGGGGTTTTCTTCATATTTCATGAGTCTATCCCTCTACATCATGCCATCTTGCTTAAGGTGTTACTCTGTTTTTAACTTAATACTCTAGATGCATGCTGGATAGCGGTCGATGAGTGGAGTAATAGTAGTAGATGCACGCAGGAGTCGGTCTACTTGTGTCGGACGTGATGCCTATATACATGATCATACCTAGATATTCTCATAACTATGCTCAATTCTGTCAATTGCTCAACAGTAATTTGTTCACCCACCATAGAATACTTATGCTCTCGAGAGAAGCCACTAGTGAAATCTATGGCCCCCGGGTCTATCTTTATCATATTAATCTCCTACTACTTAGTTATTTCCTTTTGCTTTTACTTTGCCTTTATTTTACTTTGCATCTTTATCAAAAAAATACCAAAAATATTATATTATCATATCTATCAGATCTCACTCTCGTAAGTGGCCTTATAGGGATTGACAACCCCTATTTGTGTTGGTTGCGAGGATTTATTTGTTTTGTGCAGGTACGAGGGACTCGTGCGTAGCCTCCTACTGGATTGATATCTTGGTTCTCAAAACTGAGGGAAATACTTACGCAACTTTGTTGCATCATCCCTTCCTCTTCAGGAAAACCAACGCAGTGCTCAAGAGGTAGCAAGAAGGATTTCTGGCGCCGTTGCCGGGGAGGTCTACGCAAAAGTCAACATACCAAGTACCTATCACATACCCTTATCTTCCGCATTACATTATTTGCCATTTGCCTCTCGTTTTCCTCTCCCCCACTTCACCCTTGCCATTTTATTCGCCCTCTCTCTCTATCCTCCCTCTCTTTATCTATTTGCCTCCTTTTGCCCGCTTGCTTTTTGTTTGCTTGTGTCTTAGTTTGTTTGCTTGTCATTATGGCTAGTCCCTTATCTTCTCCGTTGACCCCTGAGTTCGAGATCTTTCACTTTAAACAAAGACTAGGAGAAAACTTAAAAGATGCCTGGTCAAGAATAATGGAGTCTTATCGTAATTATACCTCTGAAATAAACCTGAGAATTTTGCTTCGCAATTTTTATGTTGGATTGAATATGTCTCATAGACAACTCTTGGATTGCGTTGCCAAAGGCAATTTTATGGAAATCGATCCCCATATTGCGCTTGAAATTATAGAAGGTATAGTGGGAACACTACCTCAACAAAAGGGGCCTCATCCTACCCAGGAAGAGACACAAGTTTTTGAAAAAATTTGTGAAGTTACTAAAAACTTGCAGAAATCTCTTGAACCTCTTAAGAACATTAGTGGAAATATTCACCGCATGAATATGTTGATTACCCTTTGCCATAAGAGGTTGGATTCGTTAGATCTAAAAAATTCAGAATATGAAGGGAAACATAAAGAACCTCCCGGATTCGAGCTTGATTCCGCTAAAAAGTTGAAAACTAAAGATGGCAATACCTAGATCTATTCTTGCTTGTTATGCCTAGCTAGGGGCATTAAACGATAGCGCTTGTTGGGAGGCAACCCAATTTTATTTTTATTCCTTGATTTTTGCTCCTGTTTAGTAATAAATAATTTATATAGCCTCTGTTTTGGTTGTGTATTTTGTGTTTAATTAGTGTTTGTGCCAAGTAGAACTGTTGGGAAGACTTGGGGAAAGTCTTGTTGAACTTGCTGTAAAAAACAGAAACTTTAGCGCTCACGAGAACTGCTGTAATTTTTATTTGGAAAGTGCTATTAAGTTAATTGTTTTTGCAGATGATTAATACATAAATTCCTCACGTCCAGAAATTTATTTGAGAATTTTTGGGGTTCCAGATCTTGCGCTAGCTACAGATTACTACAGACTGTTCTGTTTTTGACAGATTCTGTTTTTCGTGTGTTGTTTGCTTATTTTGATGAATCTATGGATAGTAAAATAGTTTATAAACCATAGATAAGTTGGAATAAAGTAGGTATAAAACCAATATAAATAAATAATGAGTTCATTACAGTATCTTGACGTGGTCTTTTATTTTCTTTCGCTAACGGAGCTCACGAGATTTTCTACTTTAAGTTTTGTGTTGTGAAGTTTTCAAGTTTTGGGTAAAGATTTGATGGATTACAGAACAAGGAGTGGCAAGAGCCTAAGCTTGGGGATTCCCATGGCACCCCCAAGATAATCTAAGGACACATAAAGGACAAAGCTTGGGGATGCCCCGGAAGGCATCCCCTCTTTCGTCTACTTCTATCGGTAACTTTACTTGAAGCTATATTTTTATTCGCCACATGATATGTGTTTCGCTTGGAGCGTCTTGTATGATTTGAGTCTTTGCTTGTTAGTTTACCACAATCATCCTTGCTGTACACACCTTTTGAGAGAGCCATACATGATTTGGAATTTGTTAGAATACTCTATGTGCTTCGCTTATATCTTTTGAGTTATATAATTTTTGCTCTAGTACTTCACTTATATCTTTTAGAGCATGGTGGTGGATTTGTTTTATAGAAACTATTGATCTCCCATGCTTCACTTAGATTATTTTGAGAGTCTTAATATCATGGTAATTTGCTTAAAATCCTAATATGCTAGGTATTCAAAGTTAGTAAAAATTTCTTAAGAGTGTTTTGAATACTAAGAGAAGTTTGATGCTTCATGATTGTTTTGAGATATGGAGGTAATAATATCAAAGCTATGCTAGTTGAGTAGTTGTGAACTTGAGAAATACTTGTGTTGAAGTTTGCAAGTCCTGTAGCATGCACGTATAGTAAATGTTATGCAACAAATTTGAAACATGAGGTGTTATTTGATTGTCTTCCTTATGAGTGGCGGTCGGGGGCGAGCGATGGTCTTTTCCTACCAATCTATCCCCCTAGGAGCATGCGCGTAGTACCGAGGTTTTTGATGACTTGTAGATTTTTGCAATAAGTATGTGAGTTCTTTATGACTAATGTTGAGTCCATGGATTATACGCACTCTCACCCTTCCATCCTTGCTAGCCTCTTCGGTACCGTGCATTGCCCTTTCTCACATTGAGAGTTGGCGCAAACTTCGCCGGTGCATCCAAACCCCGTGATATGATACGCTCTTTCACACATAAACCTCCTTATATCCTCCTCAAAACAGCCACCATACCTACCTATTATGGCATTTCCATAGCCATTCCGAGATATATTGCCATGCAACTTTCCATCATTCCGTTCATCATGACACATTCATTATTGTCATATTGCTTAGCATGATCATGTAGTTGACATAGTATTTGTGGCAAAGCCACCATTCATAATTCTTTCATACATGTCACTCTTGGTCCATTGCATATCCCGGTATACCGCCGGAGGCATTCATATAGAGTCATCTTTTGTTCTAGTATCGAGTTGTAATCATTGAGTTGTAAATAAATAGAAGTGTGATGATCATCATTTTCTAGAGCATTTGTCACATCCCTAGTTCCGGTATGACCTAGGCTAGATAGTCATGTGTGCATCACGTTTAAATTTCGTTTAAATTTGAAATGGGGATTTGTAAAACCCTCAGAAATCATTTCTGGAAATGACCCAGATAAAAATTGCTCCAAAAGGGTCCAAGAAAATGTTCATGTCTCTCTCTGAAAATATTGGGCAGAGGTAAAATTTCAAACCAATATTTTTAGGAGCTCATAAATATTTATTTTGGCCATTTGGAATTAATCCAGTAATTATTTGCGTTGGATAAATATTTTTATATATATAAAATATTGTCCAATAATTCTGAATTTTGGTGAGGGGCTTTAGAATAATCCTTTAGGCCCCTTCAAAAATTTTCAGAAGAAAATAACTTGATTTAGTATTTTTATTAAATCAAAACAAAGGTCAGAAAATAGGAAACAGAAAAAGGAATAAAACCTTACCTGGCCTTACCTGGCAACCCAGCTGGCCCAGCCCACTAGAGCCAGGCATCAGTCGTCTCCTTCCCTTGCCAGGAGGACGATGGCGTGGCGCACGCACAGGAGGCGAAGCCACCTCCTGCTTCCACCTCCTGCTGCCTCCCCCGTCCTCACCCGAGCGCCACGGAGACGCCTGCAACCCCCTGGTCACTCTCCCCCTCTTTCCCGTGCCTATCCCTTGTCTGTTCTCCTTCCCCCGAGCACCACCAAGCGAAGCTCGTCGCCGCCGCTCACCGTCGCCATAGCCACTGCCCACGCCGAGCCCCGTTGTCGTGTCCCACTGGTCCGCCGTCGAGCACCGCCTCACCGAGACGAATGTCACATCACTGGACTTCCTGTGACGATGCCTCCGAGCTTGTCACCGCCGCATCTGCCGTCGGACTTCGCCCGTCGATCTGCGTCGCCCAGTGCCTCCCTGAGCTCAACGACAGCGCCGTTCAAATGTCCGTGAGCCCCACCGTCATCTCCCCCTTCTCCCCTGTCCTCCCGTGCCCTCTAGCTCCCTTCCCGCACAAGCCGAAGCTCGGCTCCGCCATTGCCGCAGCACACGTGCTCCCCGTGCTCCGTTCACTGCCGTCGTGCAACGGGCGCGCCCTAGAGCACCCCTAGCGCTGTCGTGCAGCACAGGCAGCTCGGCAGCGAGCCCTGGCGCAGCACCCGCACACCACCGAGCTCTGCCGCCGTAAAGCTCGCCGCCCTCACCGCTGCAGCCCATCCCCGGCATCCCCACGACCACCCCTGGATGCGCCGCACTACGGGCGTTCCATAGAACCCATTCGCGCGGCCATCCATCGCCAGAAACGGCCGGCCGGTGAGTCGCCGCCGCACTGTAAGGTCGTCGACCCTTAATCCGGCGACGCTGACGTGGCACGATTAATTAAGGTTAATGACGCAGTTAGTAACACCCTGGGACATAGATAGCCGGGCCCCACTACCTAACTAACCGGCTAACTAAGCAAGATTAAGATTAATCTAATTACAGTGGGCCCACGTGTCAGCTTTGACTATGCTGATGTGGCGTTGACCCGACCCCACCTGCCTGTGACCTAGGCAGCACTGGGTCACTGACCAGTGGGCCCCACAGGTCAAGTTTGACCTGGGCCGCTTTGTTGACCGCTGACGTCAGCATGATGCAGTGCTGACGCAATAAGCTATTTCCTGGATTTAAAATAAATCAGGAAATTCCAGAAAATGATATAAACTTCAAAAATTCATGGAAATTCAACCGTAGCTCAGATTGAAATAATTTATATATGAAAAATTATCAGAAAAAATCAATCTATCCATCTGTACCATTTTCATGCATGACAAACCATCTATATATGTTGTATATATGAAAACACACTTATGGCATATCTAAGAGCTTATGTTAAAGGTGCATTTGAATCTTTAGTTCAAATGGACTTTAACCAAATGAATGCTAGTTGCATTAGCTCAAACAACATCACATACTCATGCCATGTTCATGCATCATAATGTTGCATATGCTTGTGTTTGATTTCCGACACCGTTCCTCCTCGATAGGTCCTGCTCCAGAAAGTGTTCGGGAGTACCTATCAGTGGAGCAGTACCCCCCTATTGATCTACCAGGCAAGCAAACCCCCTTGTTTATTCCGATACAATCCTACTCTCTCGCTCCTACTCTCATTATTGCATTAGGACAACAATGATTCAACTGCTACTTTATGCTGCGGTAGTTGAACCCATTGCTCTGCATGACCTGTCATTGCCACAGTAAATAGCTAAAACCCACTAGCATGTGTAGGAGTTGATTGAGCCATGTTGTGTTCTTGCCATGCCATGCCTGCTATTGCTTAGAGTTGTGACAGGTCTGATTCATCGGGAATGAATTTGAGTGATACGATATGTTCTGGTGCTGAGAGTTAAGCGTGTGAACACGATTTGGTAAATGTAGCTGTGAGAGGCCATGTAGGAGTACATGGTGGGTTGTCTCACTAGAACTGTCCTTAAGCACTGAGTTCTGTGTATGTTGTCCAATGACTAGCTACTACCACACATTGGGCTCCGGGCACTCCAAGCTCTCTCGACTTATTAACCAACTTGATCTTTGTCCAGGAGTTGCAATTAGTTTCTGGTGTTTGTAGGTAGTGTTAGTAGTCTACCAAGTGGCACCCGGCCAGGTGGTCTTGGGACAGACTAGGCACAAGTGGCACGGTGTACCAAGCGTAGATCCATCCGGTGAGGTGGGCTTGGGAACCCTGCACACATCGTTTGGGGCCGTGAGCGACACCCCGGCCGGATCTCCTTGCGGATGGAACCCGAATAGGCGATAAACCTGGACTAGAGTCTTGTGTGGTTAGTCAGGTCGTGGCCGACACCCTCGCCAGGCTTCCGCTTGAAGGTTGCCGAGATACATGACGTGTACATGGTGATAAGTGGTGAGAGCGTGTGTGAAGAAGTACACCCCTGCAGGGTTATCATGATCTATTCGAATAGCCGTGTCCTCGGTTACGGACTTCTTGGATGCTTACGTGGTACATAGACAACTTGAAGTGGATACTCTAAAATGCTCAAGACAAGTGTGAGTGCTATGGATGGCCTTCTCGTAGGAAGACGGGAATGAATCCATAGTAGTGTATTGACGTGGTGATTAGTGGACTCGTGTGCGCCACCTCAAAAGAGTTACCAGCAGTCGTAGTACAGGATAGCCACTGAGTCAAAGCTGGCTTGCTGCAACTAAACTCCACATTACATTCTTGATACAAGTGCATGTATGATAGGATCTGATGTAAGTCTTGCTGAGTACCTTTGTACTCATGTTGCTTTATTTATGTTTTTGCAGCGGAGACTTCGGTCTTACTAGTTTACGTGGACTTCGACAAGTAGCTTGTACCTCAGCTACGATCTTGATTGGATGTTGTAGATAGTTGGGCTCCTCGGCCTTTTTCATTTGTAGTTGTCTGTACTCAGACATGTAATGCTTCCGCTTGTTGCTTGTATGCTCCGAATGATGGGTCATGTGATCCTTGCTTGTACTTAATGCTATGTGGCTCTTTTGGGCCTTTATCTATATGAGTTTGCGTTATGTTGTGATGCCATGTTGTACAGCACATACTTGCATGTTATGCTTACGTGTAGCGTGTATTGCTATGCGTGGGATCCGACAATCTGGTTGTTTATCCTTGGCAGCCTCTCTTATGGGGAAATGTAGTCTAGTGCTTCCTTGAGCCATAGTAGTCCGCTACAGCCCGGTTCACCGGAGTCCTGCTAGCCCAGCACTACTGCTCAGGACACTTGACTGGCCGGCATGTGTTTCACTTCATTCCTGTGTCTGTCCCTTCGGGGAAATGTCACGCGGTGACTTCCGGAGTCCTGCCTAGCCTGCTACAGCCCGGGTTCCCCTGGAGTCTTGTTAGCCTAGTGCTATAGCCCAAATTCATATGCTATTGACCGACATGCTCAATGTGATTCATGTATGCCTGTCCCCATAGGTTAGCACCGCTTTGGGTTCACGACTAGCCATGTCGGCCCGGGTTCTTTGTCATATGGATGCTAGCGACACTATCATATACGTGAGCCAAAAGGCGCAAACGGTCCCGGGCCAGGTAAGGTGGCACCCGTGGGAATACCGTGCGTGAGGCCGCAAAGTGATATGATGTGTTACATGCTAGATCGGTGTGACTTAGAATCGGGGTCCCGGCAGCTTTTGGTATCAGAGCCTGACTGCCTATAGGATTACCAAGCCAACCTGGTCAAAGTTGAGTCTAGAAATTCTTTAGCTATATAGGGGAATTGATTGTGGAAGGGAACGTCAGGCTCTTTTTACACCTTATACCTCATGCCTTTTGATCTGAGTCATCCTATCTTTCCTACGGGATTAAGGAACTAGGCTTTCTTTTCTGTCTATTAGGATCACGTGTTACTACTCCGTAGTTTCTTAGGATTGGTTGATCAGAGTCATATCCCAGTTCGAGTACCTCTGGTGTAGCCTGTTTAGTAATATCTCAGAACCTTGAGTGATGATGTTGAGTATGGTGCTACCCCGTCTTTCGCAGAATGTCTCATTCTGAGCATTTTACTGCCGTTATGCTGCCGAAATTGTCCTAGGAGTTTGAGAGATACTAAATTTCCTTGTGCTACATGTTGCATCCTATAGTTGTTGTTGACCTCGTCCTTGGTTCCGCTTCTCAGGATGTCGTCAGTTAACCAAAGTTTTGTTGCTCGTTGCCTGAACCACGGAGGTGGTATGGATGAGGAGGATCCTCCCGACCAACCTTCATTGGCAGAGTTCATGATAGAGATGGAGAGGAACAAGCGTGAGTCTAACCACTTGTTGGCACGTATCGAGGAGAACACCGCACATCGGTGCAAAGAGTCAGTGACCATCCAGGATTTTATTGATCTGAAACCACCCACCTTCCATCATTCTATTGAGCCACTCGATGCGGATGACTGGCTCCATTGTATCACACACAAGCTGCGTTCTGCGAACGTAGCTGAAAGTGACAAGGTCACTCATGCTGCATATCACCTGGAAGGCCCTGCTAGTCTCTAGTGGCAGAACTATGAGGCTATGCTTCCAGCTGGTCAAATTCCTACCTGGAGAGATTTCACTGAGGCTTTTCGCGAGCATCACATTCCTGAAGCCCTCATCGATCGCAAGAGAGAAGAGTTCTGTAGTTTCACCCAGGGTAAGATGGCTGTTGATGCTTACAGTAGAGAGTTTGAGAACCTCGCTCGCTATGCTACAGAAGAAGTGTCCACAGATGCCAAGAAGCAGGCTAGGTTCCGGAAGGGTCTCAACCCCAAGTTGCGTCGTGATCTCCACTTGCATCGTTGCAATACATTCCACGCTCTTGTGAACAAGGCCATTAATGCAAAGACAGCTCAACTCACCTACGAGGAATCTCGTAAGCACACTAGTGATTTGGGTTCTTCCTCCAGTTCTAGTTCTCAGAAGCGCCAGATTTGGGTTCCGAACTCCGCTCTTCCACCCGGTTATACACCAAGGCCTTCTTGTGTGGCACCTCACCCAGTTCAACCATATGCTACACCCATGCCTATTGGTAGACCACTTGTCAATGCGGGTCCTTGTCCTACCTCCAAGATTTGTTACAAGTGCGGAGAGCCAGGCCACATTGCCCGTATTTGCACTCAAACCGTTGTTGCTCCACCTCAGCCCGAGAATTCTGTTGGCCGTGGTAGTAAGCCTTCACACCAGATGATCAGTGACAAGTCAGCTCCCACTGAACTTGGACGTGTGCATCACGTCTCAGCTAAAGACGCTCATGATGATCCAGATGTCGTTCTTGGTACACTCCTTGTCAACTGTCACCCAGCTTCGGTTCTATTCGGTACCGGGGCATCTCACTCCTTCATTTCCGAAAGTTATGCCCGTTTGCACGACATGTCATTTTGTGATATGCCCTCCCCACTACTCATTCAAACTCCTGGATCCAAGTGGCAAACTTCTAGGATAAGTTATGGCAATGAAATACATGTTGACAGACTTGTATTCCTAGCTTCCTTGATATCCCTCAAGTCTTCAGATATTAACATCATTTTGGGTATGGACTGGATGAAAGCTCATTATGCCAAGATTGACTGTTACACCAGGTATGTTCAGCTCACACACCCCTCTGGCAAGGTAGTCACTGTCTCCACCAAAATTGCAAGGCGTCAACTATATTCTCTAAATGCCAGCCCTCTTCCTGACCTTGAAGATATTCCGGTAGTCCGCGACTTTCCGGATGTCTTTCCAGAAGAACTGCCAGGTATTCCAGCTGATAGAGATGTAGAGTTTGTTATAGATCTTATCCCCGGAACCGCCCCAATTTCTAGGAGACCTTACAAGATGGCACCCTTAGAACTACCCGAGCTTAAGAAACAACTCGATGAATCCTTGCAAAAGGGTTTCATCCGTCCTAGTTCTTCTCCCTGGGCTTGCCCCGTCCTCTTCGTCAAGAGAAGGATGGTACGGACCGAATAGTTGTAGATTATCGTGCCGTTAATTTGGTCACGATAAAGAACAAGTATCCTCTCCCCAGGATCAATGATCTGTATGATCAGCTCGCTGGATCCTCAGTCTTCTCCAAGATGGATTTGAGGTTAGGCTACCACCAAATCAAGATCAGAAATGGGGATATTCCTAAGACGGCTTTTGTCACTTGTTATGGTCAGTACGAGTACACCGTCATGTCCTTTGGTCTAACCAACGCTCCAGCTACTTTCTTGCTTGATGAACTCGATCTTCGTGGAGTACTTAGATAAGTTCGTCGTGGTTTACCTTGATGATATCCTTATTTACTCGAAGAACGAGGAAGAGCATGCCGAACATCTTAGACTTGTGTTAGAAAAACTCAGAGAGCACCACCTTTATGCCAAGTTCTCCAAGTGCGAATTTTGGTTGCCAGAAGTGACCTATCTCAGCCACGTAATCTCTGGTAAGGGCATTGCTGTCAATCCCGAAAGAGTTCAGGCCGTTCTTGATTGGACTCCGCCTGAAACAGTTAAGCAAGTTAGGAGTTTCCTTGGTCTAGCCAGTTATTGTCGCCGATTCGTTGAGAACTTCTCCAAAGTGGCCAAACCTCTCACGGAACTTCTCAAGAAAGATAAAAATTTTAAGTGGTCCCCATAGTGTGAGCACAGTTTTCAGGAACTGAAAAGACGCCTGACTTCTGTTCCCATACTTGTGCCACCGGACTTCACTAAGGACTTTGTTATCTATTGTGATGCCTCACGACATGGACTAGGTTGCATTCTTATGCAAGATCGCCATGTGACTGCCTATGCATCTCGACAGTTGCATCCACATGAGGAGAATTATCCTACACATGATCTAGAGCTTGCAGCCGTAGTCTATGCACTTAAGACATGGCGACATTACCTTCTCGGTAAACGTTGCGAGATTTACACCGATCACCAGAGTCTCAAGTATATCTTCACCCAACTAGATTTGAACCTTAGGCAAAGACGTTGGTTGGAGTTGATCTCAGATTATGATTTAGGGATTACCTACACCCCAGGTAAGGGGAATGTCATGGCTAATGCGCTAAGTCGTAAGTCCTATTGCAACAATCTCATGTTGCAGCAGGGCCAACCACTTCTCCATGAGGAATTATGTAAGCTTAACCTCCACCTTGCTCCTCACGGATTCCTTTCTACCTTGGTGGCGAAACCTACTCTTGTGGATCAAATCATCTTTGCTCACCAGCAGGATACGGGAATTTCCCGGATCAAGAGAAACATTAACAAGGGAGTTGGTGGTAGTTTCTCTATAGATGATCGTGGTGTTGTTTTCTTTGGGAGTCGCTTGGTGGTTCCCAAGAATCAACATCTCCGACAGTTAATCCTTAAGGAGGCGCATGAATCTCCTCTCACGATTCATCCCGGTAGTACTAAGATGTATCAGGACCTACGCCAGAGGTTCTGGTGGACTAGGATGAAGAGAGAAATTGCTCAATTTATTGCTAACGGTGACGTTTGTCGTCGCGTGAAGACAGAGCATCAGAGACCTGCTGGCACTCTTCAACCTTTAGCTATTCCTGAGTGGAAATGGGATAAAGTTGGTATGGACTTCATCACCGGCTTTTCCAGGACCAAGAGAGGGAATAATGCTATCTTCGTAGTCATTGATCGTCTATCCAAAGTGGCTCACTTCCTACCCATTCGAGAGAGTATCACTGCTAGTCAGCTCGCTGACTTATATATTTCTCGAATAGTATCACTTCATGGTGTTCCACTAGAGATCAATTCAGACCGTGGTAGTCTTTTCACTTCTCATTTCTGGGAGAGTTTCCAAACTGCCATGGGCACCCATCTTTCCTTCAGTACCGCTTTCCACCCTCAATCAAGTGGTCAGGTGGAAAGGGTCAACCAGATTCTTGAAGACATGCTTAGAGCTTGTGTTATCTCATTCGGTATGGATTGGGAGAAGTGTCTTCCCTTCGCCGAGTTTGCTTATAACAACAGCTACCAAACCAGCCTCAAGAAAGCTCCTTTTGAGATTCTGTATGGACGAGGATGTCGAACACCTTTGAACTGGTCAGAAACCGGTGAAAGACAATTCTTTGGACCGGATATGATCCAGGAGGCAGAAGAGCAAGTTCGCGTTATTCGTGAGAATTTGAAAACAGCCCAATCTCGTCAAAAGAGCCAGTATGACCGTCGTCATAAGGAAGTGGCTTATGAAGTTGGCGACAAGGTTTATCCTCGGGTTACTCCCTTGAAGGGTACCCATCGTTTCGGTATCAAAGGCAAGTTGGCTCCTCGTTACATTGGTCCTTTTCGCATTCTCGCTAAACGAGGAGAGGTTGCCTACCAGTTGGAACTACCCCCACATCTTTCTCAAGTACATGATGTCTTCCACGTCTCTCAACTCAGGCGTTGCTTCTCGGATCCCATCCGCAGAGTGGACCACGAAACGCATGATCTCCAAGATAACCTCACTTATCAAGAGTACCCTGTTTGCATCCTTGATCAAGCAGAGCGTGTCACCCGACATCATAACATCAAGTTTCTTATGGTTCAGTGGTCTCATCATTCCGAGAGAGAAGCTACTTGGGAGCGTGAAGATCGTCTTCGACTTGAGTACCCCGCTTCCTTCCCGCCGACTCCTGAATCTCGGGACGAGATTCTTCTAAGTGGGGGCGAGTTGTCACATCCCTAGTTCTGTTATGACCTAGGCTAGATAGTCATGTGTGCATCACGTTTAAATTTCATTTAAATTTGAAATGGGGATTTGTAAAACCCTCAGAAATCATTTCTGGAAATGACCCAGATAAAAATTGCTCCAAAAGGGTCCAAGAAAATGTTCATGTCTCTCTCTGAAAATATTGGGTAGAGGTAAAATTTCAAACCAATATTTTTAGGAGCTCATAAATATTTATTTTGGCCATTTGGAATTAATCCAGTAATTATTTGCGTTGGATAAATATTTTTATATATATAAAATATTGTCCAATAATTCTAATTTTGGTGAGGGGCTTTGGAATAATCCTTTAGGCCCCTGCAAAAATTTTCAGAAGAAAATAACTTGATTTAGTATTTTTATTAAATCAAAACAAAGGTCAGAAAATAGGAAACAGAAAAAGGAATAAAACCTTACCTGGCCTTACCTGGCAACCCAGCTGGCCCAGCACGGCCCAGCCCACCAGAGCTAGGCGCCAGTCGTCTCCTTCCCTTGCCAGGAGGATGACGGCATGGCGCACGCACAGGAGGCGAAGCCACCTCCTGCTTCCACCTCCTGCTGCCTCCCCCGTCCTCACCCGAGCGCCATGGAGACGCCTGCAACCCCCTGGTCACTCTCCCCCTCTTTCTCGTGCCTATCCCTTGTCCGTTCCCCTTCCCCCAAGCACCACCGAGCGAAGCTCGTCGCCGCCGCTCACCGTCGCCGTAGCCACTGCCCACGCCGAGCCCCGTTGTCGTGTCCCACTGGTCCGCCGTCGAGCACCGCCTCACCAAGACGAAAGTCACATCACCGGACTTCCTGTGACGACGCCTCCAAGCTCGTCACTGCCACCTCTGCCGTCAGACTTCGCCCGTCGATTTGCGTCGCCCAGTGCCTCCCCGAGCTCAACGACGGCACCGTTCAAATCTCCATGAGCCCCGCCGTCTTCTCCCCCTTCTCCCTTGTCCTCCCGTGCCCTCTAGCTCCCTTGCCGCACAAGCCGAAGCTCGGCTCCGCCATTGCCGCAGCACACGTGCTCCCCGTGCTCCGTTCACTACCGTCGTGCAACGGGCGCGCCCTAGAGCACCCCTAGCGCTGTCGTGCAGCACAGGCAGCTCGGCAGCGAGCCCTGGCGCAGCACCCGCACACCACCGAGCTCTGCCGCCGCAAAGCTCGCCGCCCTCACCGCTGCAGCCCATCCCCGGCATCCCCACGACCACCCCTGGATGCGCCGCACTACGGGCGTTCCATAGAACCCATTCGCGCGGCCATCCATCGCCGGAAACGGCCGGCCGGTGAGTCGCCGCCGCATTGTAAGGTCGCCGGCCCTTAATCCGGCGATGCTGACGTGGCACAATTAATTAAGGTTAATGACGCAGTTAGTAACACCCTGGGACATAGACAGCCGGGCCCCACTACCTAACTAACCGGCTAACTAAGCAAGATTAAGATTAATCTAATTACAGTGGGCCCACGTGTCAGCTTTGACTATGCTGATGTGGCGTTGACCCGACCCCACCTGTCTGTGATCTAGGCAGCACTGGGTCACTGACTAGTGGGCCCCGCAGGTCAAGTTTGACCTGGGCCGCTTTGTTGACCGCTGACGTCAGCATGATGCAGTGCTGACGCAATAAGCTATTTCCTGGATTTAAAATAAATCAGGAAATTCCAGAAAATGATATAAACTTCAAAAATTCATGGAAATTCAACCGTAGCTCAGATTGAAATAATTTATATATGAAAAATTATCAGAAAAATTCAATCTATCCATCTGTACCATTTTCATGCATGATAAACCATCTATACATGCTGTATATATGAAAACACACTTATGGCATATCTAAGAGCTTATGTTAAAGGTGCATTTGAATCTTTAGTTCAAATGGACTTTAACCAAATGAATGCTAGTTGCATTAGCTCAAACAACATCACATACTCATGCCATGTTCATGCATCATAATGTTGCATATGCTTGTGTTTGATTTCCAACACCGTTCCTTCTTGATAGGTCCTGCTCCGGAAAGTGTTCGAGAGTACCTATCAGTGGAGCAGTACCCCCCCTGTTGATCTACCAGGCAAGCAAACCCCCTTGTTCATTCCGATACAATCCTACTCTCTCGCTCCTGCTCTCATTATTGCATTAGGACAACAACGATTCAACTGCTACTTTATGCTGCGGTAGTTGAACCCATTCCTCTGCATGACCTGTCATTGCCACAGTAAATAGTTAAAACCCACTAGCATGTGTAGGAGTTGATTGAGCCATGTTGTGTTCTTGCCATGCCATGCCTGCTATTGCTTAGAGTTGTGACAGGTCTGATTCATCGGGAATGAATTGGAGTGATACGATATGTTCTGGTGCTGAGAGTTAAGTGTGTGAACACGATTTGGTAAAGGTAGCGGTGACAGGCCATGTAGGAGTACATGGTGGGTTGTCTCACTGGAACTGTCCTTAAGCACTGAATTCTGTGTATGTTGTCCAATGACTAGCTACTACCACACATTGGGCTCCGGGCACTCCAAGCTCTCTCGACTTATTAACCAACTTGATCTTTGTCCAGGAGTTGCAATTAGTTTCTGGTGTTTGTAGGTAGTGTTAGTAGTCTACCAAGTGGCACCCGGCCAGGTGGTCTTGGGACAGACTAGGCACAAGTGGCACGGTGTACCAAGCATAGATCCATCTGGCGAGGTGGGCTTGGGAACCCTGCACACATCGTTTGGGGCCATGAGCGACACCCCGGCCGGATCTCCTTGCGGATGGAACCCGAATAGGCGATAAACCTGGACTAGAGTCTTGTGTGGTTAGTCAGGTCATGGCCGACACCCTCGCCAGGCTTCCGCTTGAAGGTTGCCGAGATACATGACGTGTACATGGTGATAAGTGGTGAGAGCGTGTGTGAAGAAGTACACCTCTGCAGGGTTATCATGATCTATTCGAATAGCCGTGTCCTCGGTTACGGACTTCTTGGATGCTTACGTGGTACATAGACAACTTGAAGTGGATACTCTAAAATGCTCAAGACAAGTGTGAGTGCTCTGGATGGCCTTCTCGTAGGAAGACGGGAATGAATCCATAGTAGTGTATTGGCGTGGTGATTAGTGGACTCGTGTGCGCCACCTCAAAAGAGTTACCAACAGTTGTAGTACAGGATAGCCACTGACTCAAAGCTGGCTTGCTGCAACTAAACTCCACATTACCTTCTTGATACAACTGCATGTATGATAGGATCTGATGTAAGTCTTGCTGAGTACCTTTGTACTCATGTTGCTTTATTTATGTTTTTGCAGCGGAGACTTCGGTCTTACTAGTTTACGTGGACTTCGACAAGTAGCTTGTACCTCAGCTACGATCTTGATCGGATGTTGTAGATAGTCGGGCTCCTAGGCCTTTTTCATTTGTAGTTGTCTGTACTCAGACATGTAATTCTTCCGCTTGTTGCTTGTATGGTCCGAATGATGGGTCATGTGACCCTTGCTTGTACTTAATGCTATGTGGCTCTTTTGGGCCTTTATCTATATGAGTTTGCATTATGTTGTGATGCCATGTTGTACAACACATACTTGCATGTTATGCGTACGTGTAACATGTATTGCTATGCGTGGGATCCGACAATCTGGTTGTTTATCCTTGGCAGCCTCTCTTATGGGGAAATGTAGTCTAGTGCTTCCTTGAGCCATAGTAGTCCGCTACAGCCCGGTTCACCGGAGTCCTGCTAGCCCAGCACTACTGCTCAGGACACTTGACTGGCCGGCATGTGTTTCACTTCGTTCCTGTGTCTGTCCCTTCGGGGAAATGTCACGCGGTGACTTCCGGAGTCCTGCCTAGCCTGCTACAGCCCGGGTTCCCCTGGAGTCCTGTCAGCCCAGTGCTACAACCCAGATTCATATGCTGTTGACCGACATGCTCGATGTGATTCATGTATGCCTGTCCCCATAGGTTAGCACCGCTTTGGGTTCACGACTAGCCATGTCGGCCTGGGTTCTTTGTCATATGGATGCTAGCGACACTATCATATACGTGAGCCAAAAGGCGCAAACGGTCCCGGGCCAGGTAAGGTGGCACCCGTGGGAATACCGTGCGTGAGGCCGCAAAGTGATATGATGTGTTACATGCTAGATCGGCGTGACTTAGGATCGGGGTCCCGACAGCATTGTCCCAAGTGAGGAAAAATGCCATAAAAAAGGAGAAGGCCCAATATATATATATATATATAATGAGAGAAAAAGAGAGAAGGGACAATGTTACTATCCTTTGCCACACTTGTGCTTCAAAGTAGCACCTTAATCTTCATGTTAGAGAGTCTCTTGTCTTGTCACTTTCATATACTAGTGGGAATTTTTCATTATAGAACTTGGCTTGTATATTCCAACAATGGGCCTCCTTAAGTGCCCTAGGTCTTCATGAGCAAGCAAGTTGGATGCACACCCACTAGTTTCTTTTGTTGAGCTTTCATACATTTATAGCTCTAGTGCATCCGTTGCATGGCAATCCCTACTCCTTGCATTAACATCAACCGGTGGGCATCTCCATAGCCCATTGTTTAGCCTCGTTGATGTGAGACTTTCTCCTTTTTTGTCTTCTCCACATAACCCCCCTCATTATATTCTATTCCACCCATAGTGCTCTGTCCATGGCTCGCGCTCATATATTGCGTGAAAGTTTGTAGGTTTGAGATTACTAAAGTATGAAAGAATTACTTGGCTTGTCATCGGGGTTGTGCATGATGAGAGCATTCTTGTGTGACGAAAATGAAACATGACTAAACCATATGATTTTGTAGGGATGAACTTTCTTTGGCCATGTTATTTTGAGAAGACATAATTGCTTAGTCCGTATGCTTGAAGTATTATTATTTTTATGTCAATATGAACTTTTGTCTTGAATCTTTCGGATCTGAATATTCATACCACAATTAAGAAGAATTACATTTAAATTGTGCCAAATAGCACTCCGCATAAAAAATTCTGTTTTATCATTTACCTACTCGAGGATGAGCAGGAATTAAGCTTGGGGATGCTTGATACGTCTCCAACGTATCTATAATTTTTGATTGCTCCATGCTATATTATCTACTGTTTTGGACATTATTGGACTTTATTATCCACTTTTATATGATTTTTGGGACTAACCTATTAACCGGAGGCCCAACCCAGGATTGTTGTTTTTGCCTGTTTTAGGGTTTCGAAGAAAAGGAATATCACACGGAGTCCAAACGGAATGAAACCTTCGGGAACGTAATTTTCTCAACGAACAAGACCCGGGAGACTTGGACCCTACGTCAAGAAAGAGAAGAGCAGGCCACGAGGTAGGGGGGCACGCCTACCCCCCACCCCCCCCCACCCCAGGCGCGCCCTCCACCCTTGTGGGCCCCATGTTGCTCCACTGACGTACTCCTTCCTCCTATATATACCTACGTACCCCCAAACGATCAAATACGGAGCCAAACCCTAATTCCACCGCTGTAACTTTCTGTACCCACGAGATCCCATCTTGGGGCCTGTTTCGGAGCTCCGCCGGAGGGGGCATCGATCACGGAGGGCTTCTACATCAACACCATAGCCCTCCGATGAAGTGTGAGTAGTTTACCTCAAACCTACGGGTCCATAGTTAGTAGCTAGATGGCTTCTTCTCTCTTTTTGGATCTCAATACAATGTTCTCCCCCTCTCTTGTGGAGATCTATTCGATATAATCTTCTTTTTGCGGTGTGTTTGTTGAGATCGATGAATTGTGGGTTTATGATCAAGTCTATCTATGAATAATATTTGAATCTTCTCTGAATTCTTTTATGTATGATTGGTTATCTTTGCAAGTCTCTTCGAATTATCAGTTTGGTTTGGCCTACTAGATTGATCTTTCTTGCAATGGGAGAAGTGCTTAGCTTTGGATTCAATCTTGCGGTGTCCTTTCCCAGTGACAGTAGGGGCAGCAAGGCACGTATTGTATTGTTGCCATCGAGGATAACAAGATGGGGTTTTCTTCAGATTGCATGAGTCTATCCCTCTACATCATGTCATCTTGCTTAAGGCGTTACTCTGTTTTTAACTTAATACTCTAGATGCATGCTGGATAGCGGTCGATGAGTGGAGTAATAGTAGTAGATGCAGGCAGGAGTCGGTCTACTTGTCTCGGACGTGATGCCTATATACATGATCATACCTAGATATTCTCATAACTATGCTCAGTTCTGTCAATTGCTCAACAGTAATTTGTTCACCCACCGTAGAATACTTATGCTCTCGAGAGAAGCCACTAGTGAAACCTATGGCCCCCGGGTCTATCTTTATCATATTAATATCCTACTACTTAGTTATTTCCTTTTGCTTTTACTTTGCATCTTTATCACAAAAATACCAAAAATATTATCTTATCATATCTATCAGATCTCACTCTCGTAAGCGGCCTTATAGGGATTGACAACCCCTATTTGTGTTGGTTGCGAGGATTTATTTGTTTTGTGCAGGTATGAGGGACTCACGTGTAGCCTCCTACTAGATTGATACCTTGGTTCTCAAAAACTGATGGAAATACTTATGGTACGTTGCTGCATCATCCCTTCCTCTTCGGGGAAAACCAACGCAGTGCTCAAGAGGTAGCAGGTACAAGTTGTGAAGTTGAGTCAGACTCAATGCCCGACTACTTCAGAAGATAGAGAGAAAATGAAAGTCATTCCCTATCACTACAAAAAAAGACACATCCGTGACATTTTGGGCCGAACGTAATTTTTTTCTATCATACATATGACACTTCTATGACGATAATTGTGACAAAACCCGGTATCATCATAGATGTGGTGGGCTCCTACTTCTATGACAAAAAATCATGACAGAAAATGGACGGGCCAGAGATGCAGCTGCATGACATTCCTTGGGCCATCCATGATGGAAAAAACCGTGGTAGAAGCGAGTGGAAGGAAAATTTCGGGGAATTCCCGGTTACGGTGGGAGGTCGGGGGCCGAGCGATGCGAGTTTCTCTCGTACACGACGCGCGTGTGTGCGAGGCATTGGCTCTAACTGAACCCGAGCGAGGCGTTGGGCTCTAACTAAACCCGAGCGATTGCACTGCAGGCTACGCGTTACTGAACCCGAGTGATTGATCGATGGCTGTTAACTGAACCCGATCGGGCGATTCCTTCGCTACTGTTGCTAACTAAAGCCGATCGATGGGATGC
>NC_057809.1:156671541-156698484 GCF_018294505.1 Triticum aestivum
AGGGGTGCCCGTGGAGGGGTGGATGAACAGGACCCCGTGGTGTGGAGGGCTGGATGAACAGTAGACGGTGGAGGGGTGGTTGAACAGGACCCCGTGGTGTGGAGGGCTGGATGAACAGTAGACGATGGAGGGGTGCCCGTGGAGGGGTGGTTGAACAGGACCCCATGGTGTGGAGGGCTGGATGAACAATAGACGGTGGAGGGGTGGTTGAACAGTAGCCGGTGGAGTAGCGCACGGTGGAGGCTAGATGAATAGGAGCCCGTGGAGGCTGGAGGAGGTCGACGGTGGAGATGAACAGTATCCCGTGGAGTCCCGTTTTGCGGTACGCCACACCCCTCCCGATGAACAGGACCCCCGTTTCGACCGTAGTGCTCCAACACAAGTCCATTTCGTCCGTTTTGCGGGTATGCCACACCCCTCCCGATCAACAGGACCCCCATTTCGACTGTAGGAGGTCCGTTTCCTTCGTTTTGCGGTACGCCAGACCCCTCCCGATCAATAGGATCCTATTTCGAACGTGGCCGGTCGAACACAAGGCCGTTTCCTCCGTTTTGCGGTACGCCAGACCTCGTTTCCATCCAAGCTTGTTCCGTCCAAGCCCTCTAGATGAACACGACCATGCATTTCGTTCCGACCCAGCCGGTTGGCTCCCTCGCATTCCGTTGCCTCCCGATGAACACGACGCATTCCGTTGCCTCCCCATGAACACGACGCATTCCGTTGCCTCCCCATGAACACGACGACGACGTTGTTTCTCCATTCCAACCCAGCCATGTACATGAGCCCTCGCCATGCGTATGCGTGAGTAGGCGTTTGAGACCCCGCCCGTATGTACACATATGTGGCCGTATTTTCTTTCTTGCACCCTGGCCGCTGTACATACGTGTACATGCTATGTGCGCGCCTCTACTACCACACGTGCGCGCCTCTACTACGACACGTGTGCGCCTCTACTACGACACGTGCGCACCTCTACTACGACACATGCGCGCCTCTACATCGACCAGTATGTACATACATGTTCGCGACCAAAATGACAACGCTATGTATGCTTCGACCAGGTGGGTCCCCACTGTTAGGCACTTCCTTGCCTGCGAAGATGTAGCTGGTGGGTCCCAGCAGTCAGGGAGCGAATCGTTTTTTTGCCCGGACGCACTTCCTTGCGTGCGAAGATGTAGCTGGTGGGTCCTAGCAGTCGGGGGCCTGGTGGATCCCAGTAGTCAGGGGGGCGAATTGTTTTTTTTTCGGACGCACTTCCTTGTGTGCGAAGATGTAGCTCATGGGTCCCAGCAGTCAGGGGGCGAATCATTTTTTTCGCAAAATACGATGGCCCGTCCGGTGGGTCCCCGTTGTCAGGTGGAGGAATAATTATTTTGCGCGTAATAAGGAGGCACTTCCTTGCAGCTGCCGTGGACCCAGCTGTCAGCCTCTCCACGTATAGTACTCTTCTGATGGAAGTCGGTCGTTGACCACGTTGACCACGCCGCGCCGATAGCACCAGGGCGGTGGTCTGGACGACGGCGAGTCCTAAGAAGGGGACGACGTAGCAGTGGAAGCCCGCGCGGAGAGGAGTACGAGGGTTCAATGGTTCGGCTGCGATGTGAGGCGGCCGTCACCGCAGAATAACAGGGGGTGTGGGTGAGTAGAGGGATGGCCTGGCCAGCGGTGGGAGTAGTACGGGGCCGTGAGGCCTTCGCGGCATCACAGCCGACCACGGGAGGCAGAAGCACGCGACACGACCGGCGCTGCTTTGGGCGGCTGGAGCAAGAAGACCAGAGGTTGAAGAAGCACTACGGCCGTTGGATGGACATCGTACGATCACTGCAGCTAGAATCGTTTATATTGACTAAGTTGACAAAGCCCTTGGTACGCGTTAACTTAGTAGGCCCACAGCTCAGATTTGGCAGAGAACATATAGCCCATTTGCGATTTGTAAGAATGTACAACCCATTTTTTAATTCTAATGGAATTTACTATAGCCCATTTACAGTTTGTTAAAAGTACAGCCAACTTCCAGCTAGGACAACGATTAATAATTTCAAACAACCGCTCAAAACAGAATTCAAAAAAATTCCCACATTTTGATGGGATCCGAAATATTTGTATCCGAAATTTCTAGTCAGGTTAAATATAATTTCAAAATAAAGTTGTATTACGTTAAAATCCAATGAAATATTGCACGCGCAACAAGTAATGAAATAAAATTTTCAAATTCCAAAAATAATATATTTTTCAAACTAATTACGTGTTTGGTGCATAGTAACTGTCCAGTTATTATAATTACATCCCATTTATTATTTCTTAAAGTCCATTTTCTTGTTAAGCCTAATGCATATCTCCTAGGAAAGTTTGCAGCCCAGCGGGGCGGAGAATAACAAGTTGACCCGGATATCGTGTACAACTGTCGGCCCAGTTGCATTGCTGATGTTAAAAAAAGCTATTTTTTATACACACATTAAAAAAATTGTATAGATAAGGAACATTTTTATACACACATTTAACAATTTTGAAATACATGATTAACACTTTTTAAAACTTATTTTTTAGTCAACAGTGGGCCCACAGCGAGCGAGGAGGTCACAATACACATATTTTTTTAATACATGATTAACACTTTTGCAAAAACAATTAGCCCACAGCGAGCCAATTAGCTCCAGTCGGCCCACAGTAGGCCGACAGGGGCCAGTTGGCCCGCTGTAGGCCGACTGGAATCCAATCGGCCTGTTGTGGGCCGACTAGGCCCAGTCGACCTGCAGCGGACGGACGGTGTATTATTTTTGAAAAAAAAATTACCCAGCATAATATTTATGAAAATTAATAAAAAATGTATTATTTAAGAAAAAATAGCGAAAAAAGGCCTGTGAAGTACAGTACAACCTAACATGGTTACTCAGCCCACATTCAGCGACGCCGGAAAGGCCCAAACAAGGCTTCTGTACAACTTTTTGAAGTCACTGAGCTCAATTAATAACTTAAGAAAAAAGTTAGATTACAGTGGAACCAAATTAAAAGCTGTCACGAGCAAATAAATAATTCAACGGGTCCCACTTGTGCGTGTGTGCGCGCGCGCGTGTATGTGTGTGTGTGATAGAGAGAGAGATAGAGAGAGAGACCCATCGGCCGATGCTCGTAAATACATCTTTCAGCCATATGCATTGCCGATGCTCAGTAAAAACTTATATAGTTGACACAATCATATAGAACATCATAGCACATTGAACTTGCATACAAAAATTTCACGCAGGTGGCACAATCAGGATGGAAGCAGTGGATCGCTATAGGAAGGGCTATGTTGAAACCAACAAAGTCATACATAACGGTTCATCGTCTTTATCAGTGACGGGGAAATATCTTGAATGTTGTGCAAAGAAAACAGACAGAGAACACAATAAGTTCTCCTAGCACATTAAGTTGACGTACAGCCCTTTCTAAAAAAAGTTCAGGTACAAAATTAGAACAGGTCACAATCAAATGTACTGGCATATCAGTGCTTCACACCCATAGCTCGGATTTAACTAGTATCTAACAAGATTCAGTTGTTACCTCAAATTAGAGCACATCCAGGCAGCCAGCCCTGCCTCTTCTCCCAAAGAAGTAGTGGCCTCTGCCGCGCGATGGAGTAGGCCCTGTGCCATCCATCATTCCGAGCAACACATGGAAAGTCTGACGTTGACTCTTGTAATGGACATCATCGACGAACCCTGGCACCAGCGGCAGCGGCAGGACTTTGATTGATGGATTGACCACTTCTTCGACATGCACAAACACTCGATACAGGTACATCCCTAACGTGGTCCGCGGCGGCCTTGGTGGCGACGAATAGTACAACCCCGGTTCCTGCACCGGTATCTCAACACCAATCACCTTCGGTATGGTGGACGGCTTCTTCATCCATGCCATAACCGTCAGAGCCCAGCTGTCTGGAGGAACAAACATACTTACGAGCTCACCTCCAAGGTCGTTGATAAGCTCATTCATGGACTCGTTGTTCCAAGCACGTCGAGGCATGTTGTGGAAGGTAAGCTTTGTTAAAAACTCAAGCTCAGAGGGCACCGAGCCCCATCCTGGGTGCCACCGATCAAAGCTCACCAGCGCGCCATCGCAGAACAAATGCCGGGAAGATTTGAACACACGACTGCAGTCGAAAGTTGTCCGGAACCCGATGAAGAAATCAGCCGGTGGCGGACAGACTTCGACGAGCAAGTCACTTATTTGGATGTCGTGCGCAATGCCAAGAGCTTTGACAAGGTCATCTGGAGAGACGGGAGGCTGGTCGCTGTTGATGGTTACCATCAGCACTTTGCCAGCAAACTGGTCGTCAAGCGCCACCATGCCACTGTTGAGCGACAACACGCAACGACCGAAGGCAGGACGGACCTCAGGATCTCCGGCTCGGAGATCCGCGTTGACCGGTGACATGATAGTGCACTTGAGTACAGGGAGTACAGGAGGGGGTTTGGGGGAACTGGAGTAGGAATCGAGATTCCAAAGGTGGGGGAGGGGTGGGAGACTACAGATGAAAAGGTAGTGAGGGAGTCCTGGATTAGGGGGTCTCCGGACAGCCGGACTATATCCTTTGTCCGGACTATTAGACTATGAAGATACAAGATTGAAGACTTCATCCCGTGTCCGGATGGGACTCTACTTGGCGTGGAAGGCAAGCTAGGCAGTACGGATATGGATATCAACTCCTTTGTAACCGACCTTGTGTAACCCTAACCCTCCCCGGTGTCTATATAAACCGGAGGGTTTTAGTCCGTAGGACACAATAACATACAATCATACCATAGGCTAGCTTCTAGGGTTTAGCCTCTCCGATCTCGCGGTAGATCAACTCTTGTAATACTCATATCATCAAGAATAAATCAAGCAGGACGTAGGGTTTTACCTCCATCAAGGGGGCCCGGACCTGGGTAAAACATCGTGTCCCCTGCCTCCTGTTACCATCCGCCTTAGACGCACAGTTCCGGACCCCCTACCCGAGATCCGCCGGTTTTGACACCGACATTGGTGCTTTCATTGAGAGTTCCTCTATGTCGTCACCGTTAGGCTTGATGGCTCCTACGATCATCGATAGCGATGCAGTCCAGGGTGAGACTTTTCTCCCCGGACAGATTTTTGTATTCGGCGACTTTGCACTGCGGGCCAATTCGCTTGGCCATCTGGAGCAGATTGAAAGCTACGCCCCTGGCCATCAGGTCAGGTTTGGAAGCTTAAACTACACGGCCAATATCTGCGGAGACTTGATATTCGACGGATTCGAGCCCCTGTCGGGTGCGCCGCACTGTCACGATGGGCATGATTTAGCTCTGCCGCCGAACAGTGCCCTAGAGGCCGCACCCGCATCCGCTCCGACCTTTAATTCGGAGCCAACTGCGCCGACCGAGGGCGGGTGGCTAGACCCCGCCGCGGAGGCTGCAGCCTCAACAGCGATCGAGCCGAACACCAACCTTATCCTTCGCGACGCCTGTGACTCCACATTGCTGGACTCTCCTCCAAACTCTGAACCATCCGCCCCCTGCCAATCGAATCCGATTGGGCGCCGATCATGGAGTTCACTGCCGTGGATATCTTTCAGCACTCGCCCTTTGGCGACATACTGAATTCACTAAGGTCTCTCTCTTTGTCAGGAGAGTCCTGGCCGGATTATGACCGGCATGATTGGGATGAGGACGACGAAGAAATTCGACGCCCACCCACCACCCACTTCATAGCCACTGTCGACGAATTAACCGACATGCTCGACTTCGACTCCGAAGACATCGATGGTATGGACGACGATGTAGGAGACGAACAGGAACCAGTGCCTATAGGGCACTGGACAGCCACCTCATCATACGATATATACATGGTGGACACACCCAAAGAAGGCAATGGTGACGAGACAGCGGAGGATGACCCCTCCAAGAAGCAACCCAAGCGCCGATGTCAGCGGCGCTGCTCTAAGTCCCCCCAAAGCAAAAGTGGTGATACCGGCACAGGAGATAATAACACTCCGGATAGTGCCGAAGACGGCAACAATCCCCTCCAGCATGATCTAGGACAGGAGGATGGAGAGGCCACCCCTCCAGAGAGAGCGATAGATGGAGAGGCAGAGGATGGTAATTACATGCCCACCTCCGAAGACGAGGCAAGCCTCGACGATGAAGAATTCGTCGTGCCAGAGGATCCCGTCGAACAAGAGCGCTTCAAGCGCCGGCTTATAGCCACGACAAATAGCCTTAAGAAAAAGAAGTAGCTTCAAGCTGATCAGGATCTGCTAGCTGACAGATGGACTGAAGTCCTGGTGGCCGAAGAATATAAACTCGAACGCCCCTCCAAGAGTTACCCAAAATGCAGGTTGCTACCCCGACTGCAGGAAGAAGCGTATGATGCGGCTGATCGGCCACCCCATGGCCGCGACAGAGAGGCATTCCAGCCAAAAGCTCATCCTGCACCCCGACGCCATTCAAATAAAAAGGCATGGGGAAATACGCTAGACTTGCGAGACGTATTGGAGGACAAAGGAAAACATGCAAGATCGATCTACGGATCACGAGGGGGCGCCACTATGCAAGACGATAAACGTCACGCCGGATACAGTAAAAGTAAATCCGACCGGGCCGAACACAGCGGGCAAGACTCATTGGACCTGCGTCGCGATATAGCCCAGTACAGAGGCGCCACACACCCCTTATGCTTCACAGACGAAGTAATGGATCATCAAATCCTAGAGGGTTTCAAACTCGTAAATATAGAATCATACGACGGCACAACAGATCTTGCGGTATGGATCGAGGATTTCCTCCTCCATATCCACATGGCACGCGGTGATGATCTACACACCATTAAATACCTCCCACTCAAACTCAAAGGACCAGATCGGCATTGGCTCAATAGCTTGCCAGCAGAGTCCATTGGCTGTAGGGAGGATCTGGAAGCTGCATTCCTCGACAACTTTCAGGGCACTTATGTGCGACCACCAGATGTCGATGACTTGAGCCACATAATTCAGCAGCCAGAGGAATCGTCCAGGCAATTCTGGACATGGTTCCTGACAAAGAAAAATCAAATCATCGATTGTCCAGATGCAGAGGCTCTAGCAGCTTTCAAGCACAACATCCGCGACGAGTGGCTAGCCCGGCACCTTGGTCAGGAAAAGCCGAAATCTATGGCAGGCCTCACGACACTCATGGCCCGCTTTTGTGCAGGAGAAGACAGCTGGCTGGCTCGCAGTAACAACATATTAAAGAACCATGGTACTTCGAATACCAAGGACGGCAGTAGCAGGTCACATCGCAACAAACATAAGCGCCGCATTAACAACGACAATACCGAGGATACGGCAGTCAATGCCGGATTCAAAGGCTCTAAACCCGGTCAGCGGAAAAATCCATTCAAAAGAAGCACTCCGGGCCCATCCAATTTGGACCGTATACTCGATCGCTCATGTCAAATACACGGCACCTCCGACAAGCCAGCCAACCACACCAATAGGGATTGTTGGGTGTTCAAGCAGGCCGGCAAGTTAATTGCCAAAAACAAAGATAAGGGGCCACATAGCGATGATGAGGAGGAGCCCCGGCAGCCGAATACCGGAGGACAGAAGAGGTTCCCCCCACAAGTGCGGACGGTGAACATGATATACGCAACCCACATCCCTAAGAGGGAGCAGAAGTGTGCGCTCAGGGACGTATATGTGTTGGAGCCAGTCGCCCCAAAGTTCAACCCATGGTCCTCCTGTCCGATCACCTTTGATCGCAGCGACCACCCCACTAGTATCCGTCATGGCGGATTCGCCGCACTAGTCTTAGACCCAATTATTGACGGATTTCACCTCACTCGAGTCCTTATGGATGGCGGCAGCAGCTTGAACCTGCTTTACCAGGACACTGTGCGCAAAATGGGTATAGACCCCTCAAGGATCAAACCCACAAAAAAGACCTTTAAAGGCGTCATACCAGGTGTAGAGGCCCATTGCACAGGCTCAGTCACACTGGAATTGGTCTTCGGATCCTCGGATAACTTCCGAAGCGAAGAGTTAATCTTCGATATAGTCCCGTTCCGCAGTGGTTATCATGCACTGCTCGGGCGAACCGCATTTGCGAGATTCAATGCGGTACCGCATTATGCATACCTCAAGCTCAAGATGCCAGGACCTCAGGGGGTCATTACAGTTAATGGAAACACAAAGCGCTCTCTCCGAATGGAGGAGCACACTGCGTCCCTTGAAGCGGAAGCGGAAAGCAGCCTCTTAAGGCAATCCACTAGTTCGGCATTTAAGGACCCGAACACCTTCAAGCGCGCCTGGAGTAATCGGCAATAGGACCGCCTGGAATGTTCCGAGCTCGCATAGCAATGCGGCCCCCACCCCGGCCCAAGCCAAACGGCAAAATTCGTGCCACGCGTACATAATTACGCATTAAAAATACCATGGGCATAGGTAGGGAGGGGGCACGACTACGGCACGCCCCAAGACGCGGCTTAAACCGCACTAGGGGCTTCCCGCTTTGTTATCTTTCTCTCTTTCAGGACATTAATATCTGGAAACCCTGTCCGGCAGTATGATTGCCGAACAAATGATGCAGCAAGCAAGGAGGCAGAAAGCTACATCACACCATGGAACTCCCAGGTGGATTACGACAACGAGTGAAATACTTGCTTTAATATTATTCCTCAGCTTGCCCTTGGAGGGGACATAGTCCTACTTTTTGCTTATCGCACTACCTGTATCATTCTGCTCTAACGCACGTTTTTTAATAAACAATGCATTGCATTAAGGCTTTTATTGCATTCTTCTTTTTATATATATATATATGTGTGTTCTTTAATGACACCTTGCAACCGTACACTTTGGTATGGCCAAAACACCAGGGGCTTAAAGTACCCCCACAATATGGTGTGAGAAGTCCGAACACTTTCACAAGTGCGGCACCCTGAACTTATAGCATTATATGCATCAGCTCCGAATCATGTCTTTGGTGAATAGTTGGGTTTGCCCGGCTCCCATGTTTTAGTACCTTATGTTCCGCTATATCGGCTAAGGTAGCACTGGGAGAACTACTGCGATTGTGCCCCGGTTCAGCTGGGCTAAGCACCTCAGTAGAGAAAGCTAAAACTGACTGTCATGATAAGGCGAGAGACTGGTCGCTGTTCGAGAGGTTTTTGAGTCCTTAAAGACTTATGCCGCTTAGAGCGAGGAGTCGGCCCTGTCCGGCTTAAGGCGTGTATCGCGCCCCAGATTCGGCCTTCCAAAAACTAGGGGCTTCGCCGAAATTTAAAATTATAGAATTCTATGGTTAAGTGAGAGTGATAACGCATTATAGTCTGATTGCCTTGTTCGTTATGCTGAGCACCTCCCTCGAAGGACCCAAAAATGGGAACAAGAGTGCTCAGGTTTATCCCAAACACCCCAGCACTCGTGGCATGGGGGCAGAAGCCAACGACTAGCCATCTCTCAGATTTGATAAATAGCCGAACAGAAGGTAATATTTTAAATTGAAACAAGCGTTGCATAGCGCATATGAACAAGTTTTCATAATACAGGATTACACGAGCAAGTTCATTCAAATATTACATCTTTTGCACACTCGTCCGCTACGAGACGGGCACCCTTCAGGACACCCTCATAGTACATCTCGGGGTGGCGATGCACCTTGCCCTGCGGCGGCCCTTCCTTGATCAGCTTCACGGCATCTAGCTTGGCCCATTGCACCTTCACACGGGCGAAAGCCCGACGTGCACCTTCGATGCAGACGGACCGCTTGACGACTTCTAGCTGTGGGCAGGCATCCACAAGCCGCCTCACCAGGCCACAGCCGGACTATAAAGCCCTTCATGGCCTATTCGGCCGCCTTGTGTAGCTTGACCAGCTGCTTTAGCTGGTCGCTCATAGGCACCGGGTGTTCGGTCCCAGTATACTGGGCCCAGAACAACTTCTCCGATGAGCTTCCCTCCTCGGCCTGGTAAAACGTTGCGGCATCCGACATGCTACGGGGCAAATCTGCGAATGCTCCTGGAGAGCTCCGGATTCGGGTAAGTAACAAGTAATTTACTTTCACATGCTTGCTTTGCATATAGAATGCCTTACCCGCCGCTATCTTCTTCACCGCATCAATCTCCTGGAGGGCCTTTTCGGCTTCGGCTTCGGCACTCTTTGCGCTCTCGAGAGCCGCGGCAAGCTCAGACTCTCGCGTCTTCAAGTCAAGCTCCAACGCCTCGTGCTTCGTCACGAGAGCTTGGAGCTCTTGTTGCACCTCGCCCACTCGTGCCTCATGCCTTTCCCGCTCGGTGCGCTCCTTGGCCGCTTAGTTTTCGGCCTCGGATAGCGCTTGCTTCAGGGTCGCCACCTCGGTCGTGGCCCCTGGCAAATTCACGATGATCCTATCATTTTGCAATCGCGTCTTCTTTTATATATGCATATCTACAGACAGGGTATTACTTACCCTTGTTCTCCTCGAGCTGCCTCTTGGCAAGGCCGAGCTCTTTCTTGGACCCCTCGAGGTCCTACTTCAATGCGGCAACCTCCGCAGTCTGTGCGGCAGCGGCCAGCAGCGAAGCCTGCATACGCATATAGACATACTTGTGTTAGACTCCTGCGATATTATTTGATCCTCTATTCGGCTTTTCTTTTTGAACATCGAACAGAGCATCAGGGGCTACTGTCTATGTGGTAGTATTTTTCCTATATTTCAAACACTTACCTCAAAGCCTGTTAGAAGGCTGGCACAGGCTTTAGTCAATCCGCTCTTGGCGGACTGAACCTTCTGGACCACCGCACTCATAATAGTGCGGTGCTCTTCGTCGATGGAAGCGTTGCAAAGCGCTCCCAACAGATTGTCCGGTGCCTCTGGTTGGACAGAGGTCACCGGCACAGGCGTCTTGCCCCTTTTAGAAGGAGGCCGCCTTCCTGAGTCTGGAACCATTGGAGGTTCCGGCGCGGTGTTCGGCTGAGGGCGAACTCGGAGCCCTCAGGAGCCTTGCTCCCTCTGCTCCTGGAGTCTGGAAGGTCGCCTTGAGGCGCCTCCGGGACTGTCTCCCCTCGACCCGGTGCCTCTTGAGACAATACCTCGGCATTATCCGTAGGGCAAGGGGAGGTGCCGGTCGGAAGTGGATCGCTATCCATATTCGATGTGCCCAGGGAGCCGTCCGACAATACGTCGATACGGGCTCGTGGCGGTCTGGATAATCATAATTCGGCGTTAGGAGAAGCAGTGCGACAAAGGAATGCTATGAGTTACTCTGTTATCTGAATACTTATGACTTCGCCAGGGGCTTGGCCCTGAGCAGCCACTCGTCTTCGCCTTCGGCGGTGGTGGTGGAGTAATCCGGAAGGAGAGTCCGTCCCTTCTTGGACCCTTCGGCCCCCCCAGTAGGGGCGGCCTTCCTTTTCTTGTCTCCCCCGACTGGAGGCGGAGCATCTTCATCTTCCTCCTCGTCTTCGGGGGAGGAGTGCGTCACGGAGTTATCGGACAATAAGTTCGATGATGCCCGGCGTTGGGAACTCTTTCAGGTTCCCTTGGCCTTCTTGGTCTTCTCCGGCACCTTATAAGGGGCCGGAGTCAGCATCTCCGTAAGGAGAGCGTCCGCAGTGTCTTCGGGCAGAGGGGCCGGATAGTTAATTTGCCCCGACGTCTCCACCCAGTCCTGTCAAAGGCATGGAGATCAGACCCCACGCATGATTAAGCTAGGGGAAATAAAATATCCTACCGGATGTATAGAACTCACCGAATGCGCTCGGCGCTTTGCGCTTAGCCCGCGGTCCTCGGGGAGAGAGGGAGGGACCTCTGCGCCCTTGAACAGCACCTTCTAGACGTCCTTGTGCATCATGTCGAAGAGGTCGCTCAGAGTTTGGTGCTGGGCCGGGTCGAACTCCCACAAGTTGAAGTCCTGTTGTTGGCACGGGAGGATCCGGCGAACGAGCATGACCTTGACTATGTTGACAAGCTTGAGCTTCTTGCTTGCCATGTTCAGGATACATTTTTGGAGTCCGTCCAGCTCCACCGATGAACCCCATGACGAACCCTTCTCTTTCCAGAAAGTGAGCAGTGTGGGGAATCCGGATCGAAACTTGGGGGCAGCCACCCATTTGGTGTCCTGCGGCTCGGTGATGTAGAACCACGCCGATTGCCACCCCTTTATGGTCTCCACGAAGGAGCCTTCAAGCCATATAACGTTGGGCATCTTGCCCACCATGGCACCACTGCATTCTGCTTGTAGGCCGCTCACCACATTCGGCTTGATATTGAAGGTCTTTAACCACAGGCCGAAGTGGGGCCGGATGCGGAGGAAAGCTTCACACACGATGATGAACGCCGAAATGTTGAGGACGAAGTTCGGGGCTAGATCATGGAAGTCCAGCCCGTAGTAGAACATGAGACCACGGATGAATGGATGGAGGGGAAACCCCAGTCCGCGGAGGAAGTGGTGGAGGAAAACTACCCTCTCATGAGGTTCCCGGGTAGGGACGATCTGCCCCACAGCGGGCAGCCGATGCGCGATATTCGCGGCTAGGTATTCGGCTCCGCGCAACTTTTTGATGTGTCCCTCCTTAACGGAGGAAGCCATCCACTTGCCTCCCGCTCCGGACATGTTTGGAGAAGGTTGAGGAGAAAGATGTGGACTTGGGCGTTGGAGCTCGAGTGCGCAAGAGTGGATGAGAAAGGAGGAAGAAGGCGTGGGTAGAAAAAGGTTAAACCTTGTCCCTTTATAAGGGCGGCCGAAACTATGCGCCCCTACTAGCCTGGTAAAACTCGCTTATCCCCCAAGCACCATAGTCGATGGCGCGGTTGGGTTACCCACGCCCATATTGATGAGAATCCCGTAATAAGGGGGACACGATCTCTGCTTTGATAAGACGTGTCAAAAAACTACCTCACGTTATGTGCAGGGCTAGTTAAAGGAAACGGTTCGAATAATCACTGGGCCATGGCTTAATGTCATGTTTCCAAAACAAGTCCGCAGATTAGATTTGTGGAAATATTATTCTCTCTATGGTGGTATGTGGAACTTATTTTGCAGGGCCGGACACTATCCTTTTAATCAAATTCTTCCATGGTGTATTTGGAGGAGGAACCCGCCTTGCAATGCCGAAGACAATACTGCACGCCGGACTCATCGTCATTGAAGCCTGGTTCAGGGGCTACTGAGGGAGTCCTGGATTAGGGGATCTCCGGACAGCCGGACTATATCCTTTGTCCGGACTGTTAGACTATGAAGATACAAGATTGAAGACTTCATCCCGTGTCCGGATGGGACTCTAGTTGGCGTGGAAGGCAAGCTAGGCAGTACGGATATGGATATCTCCTCCTTTTTAACCGACCTGGTGTAACCCTAACCCTCCCCAGTGTCTATATAAACCGGAGGGTTTCAGTCCGTAGGACACAATAACATACAATCATACCACAGGCTAGCTTCTAGGGTTTAGCCTCTCCGATCTCGCGGTAGATCAACTCTTGTAATACTCATATCATCAAGAATAAATCAAGCAGGATGTAGGGTTTTACCTCCATCAAGAGGGCCCGAACCTGGGTAAAACATTGTGTCCCCTGCCTCCTGTTACCATCCGCCTTAGACGCACAGTTCGGGACCCCCTAACCAAGATCCGTCGGTTTTGACACCGACAGGTAGCATGAATTTCGAGCACACGCCAATATGCTCTCGGTGCGCAAGCGCATGAATACACCAGTGGCGCCCACATGTCGGCCTAAGAGTCCTTATTCATTCTTTTTTGGAGAGCCCGGCCTTTTTTCAGGATCTTTTGAGAGCCCGGCCTGAGAGTCATAATTGACCTGTTTGGCATTGCGTTACTACTCGGCCCATATTGAACGACACCTCACTGGCCCAAAAAAGTGTACATCATCGAAAAGACACTGAGCTCAAATTATATAACTTGAAAAAAGGAGTTATACTCTGAACACTGGAGAATGGTGATGCCCTCATTTAGCCCACCAGTAGTTCGAGACAATAAACAGTTCGAAACAACGATATATACAACATTCAAACACTGACTAGTGAGTACTACTGACATAAACAGCAAGACATGATAGTTCATAAGAAGTCTTGCTACACCACCAAAACGCACCCATCTGCAGCGCTCAGACTCTCGTGATCCAGACAAGAATGACATTCTAAACAAAAGCAACTATTACATAGCAAGAGTGACATAGACGAGGATGACCAAATGACAAGGAATATGCATAACAAAAGAAAGAACTACCCATCCAGAACCAGCAGCAAAGACAACAAAGTCATTCGAAGAGATGATCTAAGACCATCATAATTTGCAGCCCCGCTTCAGTGCCAGTGATCCGGAGACACCAGTACACCACCCTTTCGATGCAACAGCCCAATTACCTATCAACCTGAAGGCTCGAACCACATCACTGCCTGTCGTAATTGAGACATCCAAGGATCAAAGTTAATCCGGATGCCTTTGTCATTCTCACCTTCTTTTGGCTGCAGGCTGTATCGTTGACAATCAGGGGAGTTTGCTCCCGAACTCCTAGGGCTCGTCGTGTAGACACAGTTTTCCATAGCAAACAGAGCCTCTCTGCCATCAAGGTCCTTGCCAATGGTGATCTCCTGGTTAATCGGATAATTGAGTCCGAGAAACAGAGAGTGCGAACCAAGGCTGTTTACCCGCCTCCAACTAAAAAATCCTAAAGGCCCCAACAAGCCGATATCCTGCTCATAGACATAACAGCCACTGTCCGGATACTCACGTATTACACGGTGCTTGTATACAGTGGGGTTTTTGCAATATAACTTTTCTGGCTCATGTGTCCGAATGATCATCAGTCTTTTGCCGTTGTCTGATCGAGCGAGGAACCAGTTGTGCTTCCCTATTTTTGGCAAAGGTGGTGTGATTACAAAGGGAAGTAACTATAGGGACACTGCATCATATCAAAAAGGACAGGCATTGTTAATGTAAGATTAGCATTGTTCAGAGTATGAGTAGGATAATGCAAGAAACAACATTGATATGTCCCTGTTGGAACTGGGAAGAAAATACAGGGAAATGTATACTGCGTTCGAAAATATAGAAGTGCCATGCATGGTTATACTCATGTTATCTCGCAATCGATTCTTCACAAGAAACTACCATGTCATGCATGTTATGTAATCATGTTCTGTCCTCACAAACAAATTCTTCAAGGTAACTAACAGACCATGCATTGTTATATACTCGTGTTCTGTGGGCAAAAATTTTGTGAGGATATTATTCTAGACATTGATTGCTGAAGGGCAAATATAGGTATGTACACATGGTAAGCATTGCAGGATTTCACTACTTCCAAATATAGAGTTCTCCATATGCACATTTACTTCCCTAATGTATGGTTAGATGAAACCAACAGTGTGGTGCATGTTTCTACATCATGAAAATGAGGAAGCTAACATGGCCATTGATACACACTCATATTTATTAGTAGTATATAGATTACTGTAAAATAAGGATAATATCCATATATTCCTAACCGTTTGATTATTCAGGGTACAAATTGGTTGTAATGACATGGTCACAATCGCATGAATTAACTCATTCCAAATATAGCTGATTTACGGCATCTCTAATACATTGCCATAGTTCTACTCAAATTCTGCTCAAACAGAGATATGCCAATCATCACAAAAAGTTCAAACAATGTCATGTCGTCATCATTCACATGAGAGGAAACAACTTGCATGCGCCGTCCCAGCAATACGTGGTGCCATCTAATTTGTCGATCGCGTAGATGATGCCATTGTGTTCAATAGCTTCAGAGAAGTGTGTATCAGCTTTGACGATGATCCACTGCGAGCCGAGTTGTCTCCAGCTAAAGAAGGTACCGGCGTAAAGATTGGCGAGTCTGTGGTCGAACAAGGCAATTAGCTTGAAGTCTGCGTAATTCGCATGTCGTGTGGGCACTTGGTAGATTACAATCTTCTGCAAAACAAGGTCCGTCCAACTGACGTAGTAATCTAGATGACTTGGACCGCGATGGTAATACTCTATATAATCCAACGGAGGAAGGATAATCTCATGGGAGGTCTGGAAGTTCACGAGCACCAACTTTTTACCGTCTTCTCTGAAGGCAGCCATCCAGTGGGAGTTCATGCCGACCCAGTACATACCTGCCAAGAAGTTTCGGGTGATGGTGATCGGATCGATGTCAAGGGAAATGATGTACGACGACCCACTACATACCTGCAAAGAATTTTCGGCTAATGGAGATCGGATTGAAGTCGAGGGGCATCATGCACGCCTCCGTATCATGGTGAGCCAATCTTCGATGATGTATCTTAGGCCTCACTTCGACGATGGACGTGTGCATGTCCCTCGAGCATGTAGCTAGCCGCAGGGCGCTCAACATATCCATACACGAACAACAGAGGTCGAGGATGTCACTGGGGAGATTTCTCCAATCGCGGCTCATATGGATGCTGCGCGGTTCGCGTTCGGCCATGGTGGAGTTTGGAAGGGGGCTTGATTTACGGGGGAGAAGGATGTCGGTGCTAGAGCGGCTAGCGAGGGAATAGTGGTACCGGGGGAGGCGAGTGAGGCGATGGTACACGGGGGCACAGTGAGATGGAGACGGAGAAGGAGATGGAGATGGAGTGGTGCTATGGGAGCGGAGAGGGAGACGAGGTGAGGCGCCAATGTGCTGTACAGTGGCGGTGACAGACTGCACTGTGCATAGGGTGAAGCTGACTTTGGTAATCCGAACACGCCGCCTGGACTAGTGTCAGGCGCAGGGTGTTGTCACTTCACTATGAGGACCGGATGAATAGTATTTTGACCATCAAGTGTACCACAGTTGTACTACTACTACTACTACTACTACTACTACTACTAGTAGTAGGTACATGAGTACTCCAGTATTGTATAGCGTAAATAGGTCTCCCGTGCTAGCATGCCTGTTCACTTCATCATTCAGGTATCATCCATATTGCAAACAGAACCAAATTCTTGTGCATGCCCAATCAACACTCTGTCGCGATGCATGCAGTGGTTGTTCTGGTGCATCAAGGATGACATGCAGATCATTCCACACTTGTGAAGAGGAAAAATGGAAAGGTAGAACACGGCAGCAGAGGAAGAGAAAGCTGGCTAACGAGGCTGGGAGGGGATCGAGCAGGAAGTTAATGCTCCACGCCTAAAGGTTTTGGGAAAACCTGATTTTCATAAGGTGACTTATACTCACCTAAACGGAGGGAGTATTCCTTAACCAGAGAATGTTGTGTCTCCCACTCACGCGCTCAAAAAAAACTATGACACATTTTTTTATCTGTTTGCATAGGTCCCACCTATCAGGAAGGATGGGCATGTACACGAACAGGTACAACTCATCAGTCTACCCGCATAGCCTTTTCGTTTAGTCTACCTAGCCGTCTAATCAACTGCCTGCATGCCACTTCTCCCATTTACTTCTCCATCGGGAACTGATTCTCCTCGGCTTCTTCACCTCCCCTTCGTCTTCATTTGCATCCAAACCCCACTGCGTTCACATTGTTTTAACCTCTTTAAATAATCATCTACTACTTCAGTTAGACTAGCCATCTAATCCTAATTCTCCAAACCATAGCCCTCCGTTCCAGCGGTTCCAAATGGCGATAGAGATCGAGATGCAGGTTTTTAGCGTCCAACATGTCCTCGTCGAAGGCTCAATGTGCATAGCTGCCACCGTCACCGTCCACCCAAGGGTTGTTTGGCAGTGGATCAACAATGTATCCAACTCCCTCGAAAAGGTAGAGACGAGGGCCATCGATCTCGACGCAGAGTACATGGAGCGTGCCCCTAGGAAGATCCAGCGCGCTGTCGTCCTTCGGGTGTGCTTTGAAGATGATGTTTTGGTGTACCACATCATACACTCTCCCTCCATACCAGGTGAGCTTCATGATTTCTTGTCTCGGGAGGACGTATACTTCTATGGGGCAGGCATCGAAGGGGACAAACAGAAGCTGGAGCCGTACAACCTTGATTTGAATAGAATCGCTGTTGGTGTCAAAACTGGTAGATCTCGGGTAGGGGGTCCCAAAATGTGCGTCTAGGCCGGATGGTAACAGGAGGCAAGGGACACAAAGTTTTACCCAGGTTCGGGCCCTCTCGATGGAGGTAAAACCCTATGTCGTGCTTGATTTATATTGATGATATGGGTAGTACAAGAGTAGATCTACCACGAGATCGAAGAGGCTAAACCCTAGAAGCTAGCCTATGGTATGATTGTTGATGTGTATGTTGTCCTACGGACTAAAACCCTTCGGTTTATATAGACACCGGATAGGGTTAGGGTTACATAGAGTCGGTTACAATGGTAGGAGATCTACATATCCGTATCGCCAAGCTTGCCTTCCATGCCAAGGAAAGTCCCTCCCGGACACGGGACGAAGTCTTCAATCTTGTATCTTCATAGTCGAGGAGTCCGACTGAAGGTATAGTCCGGCTATCCGAAAACCCCCTAATCCAGGACTCCCTCAGTAGCCCCTGAACTAGGCTTCAATGATGACGAGTCCGGCACGCAGATTGTCTTCGGCATTGCAAGGCGGGTTCCTCCTCCAAGCACTTCGTAGAAGATTTTGAACACAAAGATAGTGTCCGGCTCTGCCAAATAAGTTTCCACATATTGCCATAGAGAGAATAATATTTACACCAATCTAATCTGCTGACGTATTCCGTAGAGTGACACACCACGGCCAAGCCTTTATCCGAGTCATTTCATTATCCCACCTCAGCGCGTTATGTGAGGTGGTTTCCTTGGCACGTCTTGTTAAAGCAGGGATCGTGTCCCCTTATCCCGGGATTCTCATCAATACGAGCGTGGGTAAACCAACCGCTTCTAGGACTCCTAGATTATAGGCAAGTCCAAACGGACACGGAGAGGATGCTTGATATTCACCCTCTTTATAAAGGGGACAAGGCTTTTATCTTTCCCTCCCGTGCTCAATCGAATCCTTCCCCCACCTTAAGCTCAAACACCCGAAGTTCAGGTCAGGTGCTCCGAACCTCCAGTCATGTCCGGATCTAGCCTTCAAGGCCGATGGATGCCTTCCTCCGTCATGGAAGAAGACATCAAGAAGTTGAGGGAGGCCAAATATCTAACCGCCGAGATTTTGCATCGGCTGCCTCCCCGAGGGCAGGCCGTCCCCACCCCCGAACCCAACGAGAACGTCGTGTTCGTTTCCCACTTCCTCCGAGGTCTAGGCCTTCCCCTGGATCCTTTCGTCAGGGGTTTGATGTTCTACTACGGGCTAGATTTTCATGATCTAGCTCCGGACTCCTTTCTTCACATCACGGAATTTATTGTCGTGTGCGAGGCCTTCCTCCGGGTTACCCCTCACTTTGGCCTATGGCTCAAGACCTTTGAAGTGAAGCTGAAGATGGTCGAGGGGCAACATGCAGCATGTGGAGGTGCCTCAATACGCAAGATGACGGGAGCTCCATGGCCCAAAGGTTCCATCCCAGAGGTGTTTGAATTGTGTCAACAGGAGTGGTTCTACATCACGGCTCCTAGAAGTGCCAAGTGGGCGGCCCCCCTGTTTCCGCTCGGGCCCTCCACCACAGCTGATGTCATGGATCAGCAGAGGTCTGAGCTGGGGTCCAGTCAAGGACGTGCCTATACTGCAAGGCCGCATTCGAGGTCTCTTCAATGGCGATTTCAGTTTGGTTGCGGTAACACAGGTTATGCTGGTTCGTCAAGTCCAGCCTTGCAAACACCGGCCTCTTCGCCTGTGGGAGTTCAATCCCGAGGGACCGCGTGCCATTCAGAATTTTCTCGGCCTAACGCTCGAGGAGATGTACAAGTCATTCTTCGGACCTCAGGTGGAGTGTCCGGAAATCACCGAGGACGTGGGCCTGAGTAGTAACCGCACCGCTAAACAGGTAAGGCATCTTCCGGCCGAACATACTCTCTCTACTTCGTTACGAAGTTATTTATGAGAGTTCGCTTTTTGACCAGGACTGGCTATCAAAGGCGAAGTTGATTCGGTGTTCGGCCCCCCTCCCTGAGGGTTTGGAAAATCCGGTATTGGAAAAGATGCTCCTGACCGCACCTTGCCCGGAACCCTTGAAGGAAGATACTGTGGAGGATAATGCGGACGGACACGGGCCCCCAATGGTGCCCATTCTAGCCGAGGGAGCGAGTGTCTCCATGAGGGAAGGCGACCAGAAGAGGAAAAGGGCTGCGCCCGGAGATTCGGAAGCCGAAGCTTCCAAACGGGAGAAGAAGTCTCCCACAGAGGGTCCCACCTTGGGGGCGCTATTGCCGCACAAAGTCTGCGGGGGGATCAATTCTCCCTCGAGTCGTAAGTGACCCGAAATACTTTTAATAGTACAGATATGCCATCTTTTTCTTCTGAGGAAATAACCACCACATATATTTTTGCAGTTTGGGCCTTAGCCCCTCTCAAATGAGCTCATCTTCGGGGGATCTTCTTCCAGAGATGATGGAGAGCGAAATGCCTCCTCCGGATTCCTCCGCTCCAGAAGCGGGTGAACCTGAAGTGTCGTCGCGGATGGCCTCTCCGAGTTCGGTGAGGCCAAAAGATAATCCCATTGACCCCCGAAGCTCCCATTCTCTGGCTCCCGAAGAGAGCAGAAAAAAGAGTCCGGCACCGTCTAGTGCGCGATCGGATGTTCTGAGGGAGTTGGTGGGGCGAGCGGCCATCTCAGATGAACACCGTGTGATGATGAATACGGTGATGGAGAGAATATCGTCCGCCGAAAGCGGATTGCATGAAGCTTTTATGAGTCTACTGACAGGCTTTGAGGTACGTAAAAGAATGTATGATAATCCTGCACCTGCTAGGTGTGCCCTATGTAGATAGTAGCCCCTGAGACTCTGGTTGTCGTCGGAAACAACGACGAACAGAGGATCATATTCCCAGGAAATAACCATACTGCCTCTATGTGCAGGTGATGGAAGCTCCGGTGGCTAGCCGGACTAGAGAGTTTGCCCATTTAGAGCGGCAGTTGGATGCGGCAGACGCCGACATCGAGCTTGTTAACAAAATGCTTGACGAGGCACAGGGTAAGTGTGAATATCTGGTAAATGCCACATAGGAAGAGCAGCATGATGCTAGTATCTTTAATATGTTGTGACTGCAGATGGAGCTGCCACTGTTGAAGCCTTGCGGGCAAAACTTGCCCGAGCCAAGGAACAAATGAGGTTGGGTAATGTGGCTGCTGTGAAGGCGGTCGAAGAGTTGCAAGCCGAGAAGACCGCGCATGGCGAGACCCGAGACAAGATGGCCAAGATGGCTATAGAATTAAAAGCTGCCGACGACCGTTGCCGGGTTCTTGAAAAGGAAAACCAAGCAAAGGCATTGGACCATGAGAAGGCTGCTACGACGAAAAAGGATCTCCGCTCTGCTATGAGGGCAAAGAAGGAGGAGCTGCGGGAAGCCGGGGATATTTTAGCTGGGAAATCCTTTATGTTGCGGAGGAAATTCGGAGATCCACGGTATGCCCCTCTGGATCGGCTGTGGAGTTTAGAGGATGTGTATATGGATTTGGCGGCGAGCGCTGCCGATGCGGCCAAGTACTTCCAGGGTCAGATGGACCATGGAGTAGACCAGCTATTTTGGAGACAATTCCATTCTCCCGAGCGTCCACTTTCATTGACTGACCAATTAGCCGAATGGGACGAACTAAATAGGTTGTCCGGACTCTCTATGAGGTCTGTTGTGGATCAGCTATGGCCGGGAAGGTCAAAACCGAACAGCTATTTCAACTTGGTGTAGCAGGTCCTTGATGTGGTGCCGCGCATTAATGCGATGAGGAGGTCGGCGTGCATAGAGGGCGCGCGGATGGCCTTTGCCCGTGTTAAGGCATATTGGGCGGAGATGGATGCTACCAATGTCGCAGCGCGGGATTCGGCTATAGGTCGAAAGGCTGCCGAGCACTACTTTGAAGAAGTTCTTGAGGGTGCCCGTTTGATAGAGACCCAGTGCTCAAAAAATATTATGTTTGAGTGATATGTAATCTCATTGTAAGAGAAATGCTTTTATAAATTTTTATAAGGCTATTTTTATACTTTTGCCTGGAAGTAATATGATGCCTCCTAGGCGGCCGTTTATGTATACATGTGTATAACCTGAAAGATTGCGGCCGTCGGCTTCAACCCTCACGCATATAATGCGGAGGTGCTCAGAAAAACACGCGTTCACACTTAACCCAACGTCTTGGTCCTATTAAGGAGGTGATAGCGGAGCGAGCGAGGCAACCGGACTATAATGCTTTAGCACTTTCACTTAGCCATAGGAGTTTGACAGTGGGGCTACTAGATAGCCCATGGTGGCTCCGCACTCTCCCGGTCTCGGGGTGCGTACATGTCTGGTCGAGAAACGGCCCTTCGTTAAGGCGGAGGAATTCTAACATTCCCACAGGTCATCGAGTGGTTGACCAGTCTCACGCTATATCATGACAGTCAGTTTTCGTCTTTCTCTACTGAGGTGCTCGTCCGGATGAACCAGGGCACAATCGCAGTAGTTCTCCTGGTGCTACCTTAGCCGGCAAGGCGGAACGTAAGGCACCAAAACACAGGAGCCGGGCAAACCCAACATTTTACCAAAGACAATGATTCGGAGCTGATGTATATAGGGCCAAACTCGCGAGACGAACACTCCCTAAGGTATTCGGTCTTTGTGGTATAAACCGGGCCTAAATAGTGGCCTTTGTAAGAAGCCCTGTGTGTCCAGGTACGTGCATTGTTCTGGCGTGGAAACATGCCAAGACGTCAGCATCCTTCTCAACGGTGGATATGTATCAACAAGAGACAGTAAAAAAGGTTTACGGAGAGACTTAATCTAAAAAGAATCCTTGGAGCGGGTCCCTGCTGCATGTCTGCGCCTGTGTCTCCGTTGTGCCGTATCCTGGACGGGTGTAGCACGATGATCGTCTGTAAAAGAGAGGAAGTTAAGTGAAAAAGTTGTCGTGCAAAAGGATAGTTTTTAAAGAAACCATGTATAATTCAAGATGATAAGAAATTGCCGCTTGTCTGCGCGCGTTGAGCCCCTTGTATTGACAAATAGGGGTGTGATTATTTCCGTATAAATAGCGGCGCCGGACTTGATTAGTTGTATCTAAGGTCTTGACGACCTATTGGATGCTTTTGTTTGTCTGGGCGCCTTTAGTGTGCGGCGGCCAAGGCAGCCTCACTCTCTTCGGCGCGCAGAGATCGCTTGATATTTCCGTGCACTGTAATGATGCCACGTGGACTGGGCATCTTGAGTGTGAGGGAGGCGTAGTGTGGTATTGCATTAAAGCAAGCGAAAGCTTCGCGTCCGAGCAGTGCTTGATAGCCACTTTGAAATGGAGCGATGTAGAAAGTAAAATGCTCGCAACGGAAGTTATCGGGGGAGCCGAATGTAACTTGTAGTAGAAGGGAGCCCATACAGCGAGTCCCTGGGCCTGGCGTTACTCCTCTAAAGGTAGTATTGCTATGGCGAATTTGTGTTGGGTCTAGCCCCATCCCGCGGATTGTATCCTGATATATTAGGTTTAGGCTACTGCCGATGTCCATCAAGACACTTGTGAAGTGATATCCGCCAATTACTGGGTCTAATACCAAGGCAGCCCATCCTGCGTGTCGGTTACTTGCTGAGTAATCGCGATGGTCGAAAGTGATCGGTTGAGATGACCAGTGGCAGGACTTCGTAGTGATAGGCACTTGGGTATACTTTCCTGGGAGTGCCGCATTGTTTTTTCCCTTGATTACGTGTAACACGTTTACTGTTTTGACTTCTGGTGGAAATTGCTTTTGTTCCCCCGTGTCTTGCTTGGGGGGCTTGTCCTCGTCTTCACTTGGTGTATCCTCCCCCTTGTGTACGGCGTTGAGCTTGCCGAACTGCTTGAAGACCCAACATTCTCTGTGGGTATGATTAGCAGGTTTACCAGGGGTACTATGAATCTGACATACTTGGTCCAGAGTTTTATTGAGGCTGGACAATTCGTCCCTGGTGCCTTTAGGGGGCGGCTTTTGGCCTGGCCGAGAGCTTTTGAATTCGGCGTTTACTGCCGTGCCCTTCGTGCTGTCTTCTTTATGCCGGCGTTTGTTATTGCTATTGCGCCGTGATTTCCCGTTTCCATCTCTAACTTCAGATGTACTGGGGTCGCTGGTGCTACATCTGGCTAGCCAGTTGTCCTCCCCCGCGCAAAAGCGGGTCATGAGGTTTGTTAATGCGGCCATCGTTCTCGGCTTATTTTGGCCGAGGTGTCTGGCGAGCCATTCGTCATGGACGCTATGCTTGAAAGCTGCTAAGGCTTCGGCGTCCGGACAGTCAACAATCTGGTTCTTTTTAGTAAGAAACCTGTTCCAAAGCTTTCGGGCTGACTCTCCGAGCTGTTGAGTTATATGACTCAAATCGTCCGCATCCGGAGGTCGGACATAAGTCCCTTGAAAATTTTCCCGAAAGGCGTCTTCGAGCTCTTCCCAACTTCCAATGGAGCTTTCGGGGAGGCCTTTGAGCCAGCGATGAGCTGGCCCTTTGAGCTTGAGGGGTAGGTACTTGATGGCGTGGAGATCATCTCCTCGAGCCATATGGATATGAAGGATGTAGTCCTCAATCCAGACCCCAGGGTCTGTTGTTCCATCGTATGCCTCCATGTTTACGGGCTTGAATCCCTCTGGAAATTCGTGGTCCAGCACCTCATCGGTGAAACATAGGGGGTGTGCGGCACCCCTGTAGCTGGGTGTACCGCGTTGTTCGGATGTTTGTTGTGTTGCATTGTATGCTGGGGCGCGCTTGCGTGGTCCATAGATGGATCTTGTTGCACCGTCCTTTGGGTGCGAGCCCTCGCATTGGTTGCGTGTTGTATGGTGAGCGGCGTTGTATGCCGCTCTGTGTTGGTAGGGGGTCGTCTATCCGACCAAGTGGCTGCTTTGATATTTGGTTGTGGGGGGTCTGAGGCCTCCTCATCGAATTCGGGTAGCAGCTTCCGCTTTGGGTAGCTCTTGTAGGGGCGATTGTCGCCGTACTTTGCTGCTGTGTTGAGTATTTTACTCCATCTGAATTGGAGTGTGTCTTGCGCGGCCTTGAGCCTTTGCTTCTGTTTTTTCAGACTCCTCGTGGTGGCAACAAGCGTTTTACGGGCAGTCTACTGCTCCGGGTACCTGTCCGGCGTTATGTCGTCCGGATCATTATCCTTGATAGAATTTGTTTGTTTGGTTTGATTATCCGGATTGCCGTTGTCCGGCAGCGGTTCGCCCTACTCCAGCACTGGGTCTGTGTGATCGCTATTTCTCTCGAGGCGGGATTTGGGGCGGCGCTTGCGTCACCGCTTTGACTGCTTTTCAAGGGAACAAGCCTTCGGTGCGTCCTTCTGCTCCTCGTTGTCATCTTTTGGTGCGTCCACAATGTATACGTCGTATGACGAGGCAGCGTTCCAGGGCCCAATAGGCGCTGGTTCTTCATCGTCTCCTTCACCGGCGTCCATACCGTCGATGTCTTCGGAGTCGAGGTCCAGCATGTCGGTTAAATCGTCGACAGTGGCTACAAAGTGGGTGGTGGGTGGGCTTTGAATTTCTTCATCGTCCGTACCCCAACCTTGCTGACCGTGGTTCGGCCAGGGCTCTCCTGATAAAGAGAGAGACTTTAGTGTCTTTAGAATATTGCCGAAAGGCGAGTGCTGGAAGATGTTCGCGGCAGTAAACTCCATGATCGGCGCCCAATCGGATTCGATCGGCAGGGGCGCGCAGGATTCGGGGTCCGGAGAGGAGTCCGGCTCCTTGGAGTCACGAGTCTCGCAGAGTGCGGGGCTGGTGTTCGGCTCAACCGCCGTTGGGATCACAGCCCCCGAGGCGGCGTCCAACCACCCATCCTCAATCGACGCGGTTGGCTCCGAATTAAGGGTCGAAGCCGATGCGGGTGCGGCCTCCAGGGCACTGTTCGGCGGCAGAGCTAGATCATGCTCGTCGGGACAGTGCGGCGCGCTCGGCAGTGGCTCAAATCCGTCGAAGATCAAGTCCCGCCGGATGTTAGCCGTGTAGTTTAAACTTCCAAATTTGACCTGACGGCCAGGGGCGTAGCTTTCGATCTGCTCCAGATGGCCAAGTGAATTGGCCCGCAGTGTGAAGCCGCCGAAGACGAAGATCTGTCTGGGGAGGAAGGTCTCCCCCTGCACTGCATCGTTATTGGTGACAGTAGGAGCCATCGAGCCTGACGGCGACGACACAGAGGAACTCTCAATGAAAGCACCAATGTCGGTGTCAAAACCGGCGGATCTCGGGTAGGGGGTCCCGAACTGTGCATCTAGGCCGGATGGTAACAGGAGGCAAGGGACACGAAGTTTTACCCAGGTTCGGGCCCTCTCGATGGAGGTAAAACCCTACGTCCTGCTTGATTTATATTGATGATATGGGTAGTACAAGAGTAGATCTACCACGAGATCGAAGAGGCTAAACCCTAGAAGCTAGCCTATGGTATGATTGTTGATGTGTATGTTGTCCTACGGACTAAAACCCTTCGGTTTATATAGACACCGGATAGGGTTAGGGTTACATAGAGCCGGTTACAATGGTAGGAGATCTACATATCCGTATCGCCAAGCTTGCCTTCCACGCCAAGGAAAGTCCCTCCCGGACACGGGACGAAGTCTTCAATCTTGTATCTTCATAGTCCAGGAGTCCGGCTGAAGGTATAGTCCGGCTATCCGAACACCCCCTAATCCAGGACTCCCTCAATCGCTAACCTACAAACCAGAATCAAAATTCCTATAGAAGTTTTTGATAAACAGACACCATCCCTATTCGACGTAGAAAATTTTGTGCTCAGTACAAATCTTCAGAAGGGTGACGAGATGGTGGCATTAAGGTCATCTGGATGGGAGAATTATCCCTTGACATACGAGCGGATAAAATATGCTGCCCTCGATGCCCGTGTGAGTTTCGAGATAGCTGCAAGGTCCAAAGAGCTTGTTGCGAAGCCGTCTCCCACAGAGAATGAGAACAAGAAGAAGAAGAAGATGAAGAAGAAGAAGAAGAAGAA